>NW_008356314.1:7561-14631 GCF_000622305.1 Nannospalax galili
CGTAATTAAAAATGCCAGAATGGTGGAACTAACCTTCTTGGATGTTTAACAGACATAACTTCATCTTTTTAAAAGATATTTTATCAAGTTTTTGTACATTACACATAAGAAATCTTAATCAAATTTTGACCCCCTTCCCCATCTATGTCCCTCTTACTTCTGCACTGGATTTCATGCATTCTGTCATATATGTTAAGTTCCATGTGGTCAAGTATTTATACTCAGATATACCTTTGTGCAAGTTTATCCAGTAGAATCTAGTTATCCTACCTAGAGTCACTCCCTTAATGAAGATCTACTCTCCCTCTCCCAGAAGTTATCAATTGCCAATAGTTCTTCCACTATGGTTGGGGAGTGCTGCCAAATACCTCCTTCTATGTTGGGTTTTTGTCCAATTGAGTGGGCATGAGATTTGTGCATGCTGTTGCAAGTTCATATAAGCAAGTTTCCAGTGGCCTGAAAGCCTCTGTTTCCTTATGTCCATGCACCAGCCCTGGCTCTTGGAATCTTTCCTCTCACTCTCTTGCAGTGGTCCCTGAGCCACAGGTGAGTGACGTTTAATACAGGAGTTGTATCCAAGAACACACACTCTGCAGTCTCTTGTTCTCTAAAACAGCCAGTTGTGGCCTTCTATGAGCATCACAGTTTGTTGTATAAGGAAACCTCACTAGTGAAGTTGAAGGATATATTAGTATTCTCTCTACCAACTCAAATACACCAACTCAAATTCCACCAACATAAAACTAATATCAAATTAACTTCATATTTATTTATTTAATTTATTTATTAATTTATTTATTGAGACAGGGTCTTTCTATGTAGCATTGGCTGGCCTGGAACATCTTATGTAAGACAGTCAAGTACTAAAATCAAATGTATCTGCCTGCCCCTGCCTCCTGAGTGCTGATTTAAACATATATTCTACTAAGCCCTGCTTTTAAAACATTGACAATTTTGTTTATTATGACATACCATGTGATGTTAAGGCATACTTTGTGTAATCTTTAAATCAACTTATGATACATATGTCTTCAAATGTTAATCATTTCTTTATGAAAAATTCAAAATCATTCCTTCAATATTTAAAAAATATACAGATAAAATCCCTCTATAATTAGCCTATATTAAAACAAAAGAGGACTGTTTATTCTTACCTGTCTGTAAGTTCCTACTCACTAATCAATGACTCTTCATTTCTTTCATGTTCATCAAGCCTGATGGCAACATTTTTTGAGTACATATATACTCGTGTGCCATCTGTCTATTTTCTCTTTGAAATGTCTATTTAGATCTATTGCTTATTTTTAACTATTTTAGCTTTTGAATTTTTGGAATTATTTTTAACTTCTAGAAATTACACCCTTGATATGTGTATAGTGTGCAAATGCTTTTAGTTCACAAACCAGATAGTGCAATGCTGACCCTTTTGTTATTCTACTTAAGATAATATAGTCTCTCTTTAAATTGTTTTGCAGTGAAAGAAATTTCAGAATTATTTTTTCTAGGTTTGTGAATAATTTCATTTTAATTTTGTGGAGATTATATTTAATTTCTAGAATGCTACAAGTAATGGGACAACTTTTAAATAATTGTAGATTATTATAAATGACATATCTCTCTATTATTTTATTCTACTTCTGTTACTTACATTAATGTTTCCAGTTCTCATTGTGTTGGTCTTTTATCTGTGTAGTTAAATTTATTGCTATTCATTTTATTGCTTATAATTATGGGAAATGGGATTAATTTTTAATATGCAAATCAAATAAGTAGCCATTGGTATGTAGCAATGCTGTTTTTGTTTTGTTTTGTGTTTTAGCAGGGCTATATATAACCCAAGAAGGCCTCAAATTTTCTGTGAAGCTAAAAATTTTCTAAAATTCCCGCCTCATCCTTCCAAGTGCTCTGATTATAGGTGTGCACCAACAAATACGGTATTTATAATTTTGTAAGTAGATTTTGTAGTCTGACACATTTTTCATTGTTTTATGAGTTCCAGTTTTGTGAAATGTGAGACATAAATCATAAATGCCATAATACCATGCCATATACAGCTTGACCTCTTTGACAATTTTGATCAATCTTGTGATATTTTTCAATGTTATCTACCCTTTTATTCTGGCTGGGACTTCTAGGATTATGTTGAATAAAATAATAGATGTGGTCAACATAGTTTTATGACAAAACTGAGAGAAACTTTCCAGCTTTCCATTCAGTATGATGTTGTTTGATATCATGTTGTATATAACTTCTAATATATTGAGACACATTCTTTCTATTCCTGATTTTTTTCGGCATTTTTTCATGAAAGTTTCTGGCATTCCATCAAACGCCTTTTCTCAATCTGTGCAGATGATCCAAGCTGCTTCCTTTATTTTATTGATTTAATATGTCACATTCATTGATCTGCCTGTATATAATCACTTCTATATTGATAAGGTGAATCCCCCTTGATCATAATGAACAATTATAAGATTTTATTGGATTCAGTTAGCTCATGTTTTAGTGATGATATTTGCATATTTCTTCTTCCAGGTTGTTATTTGCAGTGTGTTTTTTATTGTTGATGGTAGTGTTGGTTATTGTCTAGCTCTTATAGACTGTGTTTCAAAAATAAACTTTCTTCTAAAAATGATGTAAAAAAGTATTGTTTATAGTTATTTTGTTTATATGCGGTAGAACTTGGAAGTGAGATCACCTGGTTAGTTTTTTTATTTGACTTGACAAGTCAAATCTCAATAGATTTATTATCACTTGGTATTTGTATCCATTATTCAGTTTTGGTAATTTATATTTGTGAAAGAATTTTTTCATTGGAGATTATGAAATTTGTTGGTATATAAATAATGCCTAGCTAGAGTAAAAGTTAGAGGGAATCATATTACTCCCAAAACCTACTGACAAATCATACATACAGTATTGCTACATAAGTCCATGTGTATAGCTGATGGTTACATAACAAGAGACAGTGCCAGACATGAGAAACTTCCCTTTGAGTCTATGGCTAGGGTGGCCCAAGAGAGTCCCCACGTTACACAGGCTATTATTTCCACAACCTTTATTGTCTTGCAGAACTTGAAAGTAAGACCCTACTTCTGAAGGCAAGACATACTTCAGACACAGGATTTGGAGCAGTAGAGCTGGAACTGACCTGGAAGCCATTTCCCCTGACGGGTAGTTCTCACTGTTTTGGAGAGCACTATGCAAGCTGCTAAAGAAGAACATCAATAAAAGTTTCAAGCCCAGCCTCAAGATCTAATAAACACAGTAGTGACTAGCACAACAAACGACATTAGTGTAGCAGTGGCACGTTTATCTTGGGGATAATCAACAGCTACCTAACTGGACTTATAGCCAACTCCATGGTAGGAAATTCATGTGTGCTACTGTAAACATAGCCAAATACACATGGCTGGAGAGGTAATAGATCTTAGAAAAAACCCCAAGGCTATCATATCTCTAAACAAATGTAATTTCTTACGATGTGCAAATTATGGATGCTTATATTCACAGACTAGTATCCCAGGCACCGCTCATCAAAGAAGCTTCTTTTGCAACAGATGGAGACTATTAGAGCACCACAACAGTTCACACACAGATATTGCTTGTGAATTTCCCAAGCCTAAGTGGAATATCTACAATGTAGGCTCTACACCTAAGGCTCATGGAACCTGGAACAAGGGGTAAAGAGGACATAATGCATCTTCCAGTTCTCATCAATGAAACTCCCTCATGCAACAGAGGACCAGGAACATAAAAGGTCACAAATGGTCAGAGTTGTAAGATTCTGCAAGATGTAGGTCTCTGGGGTTCAGGGACCATTGTGGAAGGAGGAGTGGAAGAACTATAAGAGCAATGGAGGAAGTGCATGGCCATATGGAAACAGAGTTCTATAAGCTCTTGGGACCTTACTCATGAACCTACAGCAATGGTGTCATGCTGCAAAGACTTATGTGAACACTTCTGTGGAAATGTGCATCAGGCCGTAATCTTAGTGGAAGAACCTTTGGCAGTCAATTACTGGTGGGTGAGGAAGAGCTGATCTTTTAAAGGGGGAGGCGACTGGAGAGAAGCTGACTAGACCCCAGTTGATGAACTTGCGCTAAGGGATGCCTGGGGACACTAACTTGACTTGATAGGTGTTAACACAAATGGCAATGCCAGCAGGCAAAAGGATATAAAGATGATTAAGACTGATTAAGATGTTCTCTATGAAATTCACTTAAAAACAAATTTTTGTAATCTCTAATGACCTGATTTTTTCTGTATTGCCACCTGTATTGTCTCTTTTTTCATGTCTGATTTTGAGTTTTCTGTCCTTTTCTTTGTATATTTAAGAATTTGCCATTTTTTTCATCTTTCAAAAATCCAGTTCTGAATTCATTGATGATTTGTTTTGTACTTTTAGATTTTATTATTCAATTTACTTATGTAGCAATAGTTAATATTTCTTTATTTCTGTTAATTTGGGGCTTATTTTCTTTTGTATAGTTCAGTGAGAGGCACAAATGTTGCTGATCTTTTTTTCTCATATCTTTTTTCTTTTTTGATGAAGACATTGCTATGAGATTGATTGGTATGAGATTCTCTCTTTGCACTGCTTTTTATGTATCCCATTTGTGATTGTGTTGCAATCTCCTTAGAGATAAACCTTCCATTTGGAGGGAATTTGTATAAACAACAGAATGCTATGAAAGTAAGAAACAGAATGTCTAAAAGGAGGTGAAGAACAGGATGCTTGGAGTAGAAGTGAAGCATTCCATCCTGCAGGAAAGCTTATTAACCCTCTGGGAGCAAACAACTTGATAACTTCTTTGGTATGTCCCTGAAATTGATCAAGTTCACTCAGTCCCTTCCTACACATATATAAGCCCCAAGGACTGGTGAGAGACACTCTTAGAGAAGCTAAAAGCCTTGATGCAGAGACCAGTCAAGCACCCTGGAAGAAGAGACAGAAACCATATTCAAAGAGACAAAATTAGCCAGGATACCTGGAAGGAACAGAAACCAACTGAGCTTCTGAGAATCAACAAAAATGAGCTGAATTAACTTGAAGAGGCTCATACCAACTGAGCTGCCTGGAAAGGATCCTCTCTAGTCTGTTGAACTGCCTGCAGGTTATACAGTCAGGTCCAGATTCCTGATTTTGTGATCTGTTACTCATGTTGGGTGGTCTTTTGATGATGCAGAAATGACTCTGAGTTCCTGTACGTAACACCCTAACCTATACTCTTGTAAGTAACCCCAAGAATCTAATTGGTTGACCAAGTTGGATTTGGGTGGTATTCTTACTTTGGTCTGTGGTTTGGTCCATATCTGGTCTCTTCCAGGAGAATCATACAACATATTGATAGAGGGAAGAAGTGGTGTCCCCCTAGAAGGTTTTTTAGTCTCATTCATAAAATAATCTGAGAATGAACTCAAACAAATGGCCAGGGAAGTCATAGGACTCTGTGAAAAAGCAACTGCTATGGTACTGGTAAATAAATGTAAATATAAGGGCTAAGGTATTTTCAAGTGTTTATAACCATAGATATCTACTGCTATCAATGTTTATTTTGAATTTTTCTGTTATTCATCTTCAGCCTTTTCCTCACTTCTGTGTTATAGCAAAAAGTTAACATTAAAGAAACTAACCATCAGCCACCTAAAAAGATTTAGTACTTTTAGAGTAGCAAATATCTTCTTGGATTAGCTAGTCAAGACTACAATATCTCTAGTCTATCTGTTGGAAGATCTCCCTTTCCAGTTTCACTTGTCAATCATCTGGTCATAGGGCCACCCCTAGGAAGGCAGGTTCACCTTAAGTTATGTGAAATAGATGGGTGGAATGCCTAGTGCATTAGTAAAATAGTGAATTTTTCCTGCCTGGAATTCAGCCTCCCAGTGCAGAGCTTCCTGACCCAGCCATAGACATGGAGGTCTCTGTAAGTCTGCCTACTTCTCTCCTTTTCTTCTTCATAACCCTTTTCTACACATGCTTTCTTTAATGCTTTGAGCTGCCTTACCATCTTGTATTTATTTTTCTCTAAACCTTCCTTCTCCGAGCCTGGCTATGTGTCTGCGGTCAGCCACTGTCTAACCTCACACAGGCTCTAAACCTGCATAGCTTCATGACTTTCTTTACTTCTCTCCTCTAGTCTACTCCTCAAGGCAACTGATTATCAGCTCCCCTGCCCTGAGGATTTTCCTTAAAATTCTAATAAAATTGCCCCAGAAGCTTTCATTTGTGTCCATTCTTAAATTCTTTTATGAATGAGACTAAGAACTCTCTAGGGGATGTTTTCTTCCCTGTTTCAGCACCCCAAATAGAGTTAAAGGGCCACAGTCTTCTATGTCAATTCCACCAAGGCTCGAGGACCATTGCAGAAGATGGGGCAGAAAGAATGGAAAAGCTGGAAGAAGGGGAGGGATGTTGTATAGCAATTTCCTCCAAGATAAGACTTTCCATTTGGAGGAATGCTGAATAAACACAGAATGTTCTAAGGAGAGGTAAGCAAAAGCATGTCTAAAGGGAAGTAAACTGCAAAATGAGAGGAGGTGAAACATTTCATCTTGCAGGGAATCTCCTCAAACTCTGGAAGCAAACAAATCAATATCTTCAGGAAGTCACTGAAATTGATCATGTTCACTAGGCTTCTCCCCTGCAAGCACATATAAGCCCTAAAGACTACTAAAAGGTCATCAGGCTGGAAGAAGCAGAGACCAGCCAAGCTTCCTGGGAGATACAGAGACTAGCCCAAGGAGACAGACATTGGCCAAGATTCCTGGAAGAAGCAAAACCTGCTGAGCTGCTGGGAAGAGGCCTCACAGCAACTGTGCTGCCCAGAAAGAACCCTCTCTAGACTAATGAGCTTCCTGCAGGTTGTGCAGTGAGCCCCACATTCCCTGATTTCACGAGCTGTCACCCATGCAAAGTGGGCTTTTTGGTAATGAAACTTTCTTTGAGTCATTTCTGCTCCTGTAAGTAAACCGCTAACATATACTCCATCTATGTATACCCAACAAACTCCTAGATTTGCTGGGTTCAATTTGGGAAGTATCCTTAATTTGGTATGTCACTGGTTCCC
>NW_008356314.1:14753-21564 GCF_000622305.1 Nannospalax galili
TCTTTCATTATGTTAATATTTTCTTTATGAAGTTTTAGTTTTTAGTAATTTTTTGTGATTTTCATATAATATAGTTTGATATTTAGATCCCCTTCCATATCTGCACCTCCCTCCACTACCCACTGTCAAATTTAATCTACTGTCATATATACAACAGCTTGTAGTGTCAGATTTGTATCCCCTAATATCCATCAATATGTGTCCATTTTCTGGGCGCACCAAGAAACTCATCCTTGTAAATGATGCCCTGCCCCCCCGCCCCCGTCTCAGCAGCCATCAATTACCAAAAGTTCCTTACAGTGGATTGGTATTTTTAACTCGTTACTAATATCTATGCTGGGATTTTGTCTGGTTTGGGCTTACATAGGACTTCCGTGTACTGCTACCATTGCTGTGAGTTCATATGAGTAACTGAGCAGCTGTCTGGAAGACTGTTTCCTTGTGGTCACAACCCCCCACACCTTTCATCTCTTACAGTCTTTCCCCAGAAATTATTCTTAGTGTCTACCCAGGTTTCTTTGCTTCGGTATTTAACAGTAGCCTTTGTTTTTCAGACCTACCTCATTTAATGTTTTTGTAGTAGATGATCTTTTTAAAAATATTTTATTAATTATTTTTATTTTATGTGTACGAGTGTATTGCCTGCATGTATGTGAATGCACCCATGTTGTGCAATGCCATGGAGGTCAGAAGACGTCTTCGAATTCCCCTGGAACTGGAGTTAAGGATGGTTCGTAGCTGCCATGTGGGTGCTAGGAATCAAACCTGGGTCCTCTACAAGAGCAGTCAATGCTCTCAAACACTAAGCCATCTCTCCAGCCTCTGTAGTAAATGATCCTACGTTTATATCTACATCTTAAAATTAATATTCTTCATTCAATATTCACAGAACTTTTATGTATTCATTTTTAAATATTTAGTTCTAGCATTCTGAAATGTTTAATTAATCCTGATTTCAAGAAATGTTTTTGCAGATATCTTTTTCTTTTACCCTAACTTTGTAATTTATAGTCTAATATTTTTAGCTTATTAAATAGATAACAATCCTATCTCATATGTCAAATAATTAGAAGCAAGATCTCCACTCTATAGGGCCAAACTGTGTCATGAACAAGGTACCATGAACACATTTCTGTTAGTGAGAAAGCAATTTGTCTTCCATTAAATGAATGTATGCATGCATTTAACTTCTGTTCCAAATAAACTAAACTCTTGGCATACCAAACATACCATACTGGCTTTAACTTACATACATTCTATAAGAAAGTAAATGTTTATTATTTTTCACACTTATAGAATGATGTTTTATGTAAGTTTTATACACACTTTTCATTTTTATTATGAAATTATAAACCATCAAAATCCTACGATTTACTTAACTATCTTTAGTGAACTATTTACTCTACCATACAATGGCGATTGAATCCTAGCTTTTTCTGTGTCATTAAGTGTGCAACATACACATACACAAAATTTCAGAGAGAAATCAAATATTTAATGGCACTTGAATTGTTTTTATTTATTTTAGTTCTCATATCATTTTTAAATGTCGTGGTCATACCTCAGATATTTTTCTTGAATTCAATTTTCTTTAACTTTAGTGAAATATATCTTATATGTTTGTCTTCCTGAGATTTTTATTGTTGCTTTCTTATGTTTATAGTTCCTAAGTAGTTCTGTGAGATTCTTTCTTATTGTTTTATTAGAGTACTTATTTTAAAGAGGCAGGACCATCAACTATAGTCATGATTTTCACTTTGAGTGAAGCTAAATCATTGTCACAATAATCATTTTATTGAGTGGTAACATTCCACTCGTTTGCTCATTTTAATTTGGTCACCTAGTGGCCTTCATAAGTTTCTGGATTATAGTAGAAACTTAAAGAACATGGTTTTTTTTTTTGTATTTTATTCAAATAATGTTAAACTGTTTTGACGGTTTATTTGGAAAAAATAAATGGATTTAATCTTTAGTACACTTTAATTTTAGTAACCATTTTTAAAAATCGTTACGTTTTCAGAAAAGTATAATGTCTTTAGCATTAGAAAATAAAGTTTGCTTATCTATCTTGAAATTTACATGTATTGAATTGAGCACAACAGCATGCCAGGCATGTGTCAACAGATAGGGATTACAAAGGACTGTAAGCATCTTTGATCAGTTTGGCATTGACAGGTAAAAAAGCAAGTTGGTGGAAAAAGTACTTTCAAAAGCAATGAACTTGTATTTAGAGTGTCAAAATAAACCACAGGTAGCTAGCTAATGAGAGATAAAGAATTCTTTTTTCAGTAGCTGTCAACAGGTAAATAGATTTTACCAGGCAACAGGGGTTTCTTCCCTTGTCCTCTGTCTTTCACACTTGCTTAGTGTTCTGACAAGTTTTAGATGAGGGTCCCCTTTCCTGATCTTCAGAAAAGTAAAAGGTCATCCAGTCTTACTGGGTTTTGTGTCTTCATTCTCACCCATGAATTATACTGCCTTATATTCTGTTTTCCACTAATTAAAATGGATTTATGTCAATCCCATTTGTCTGTTTTAGTAATAGTTTGTCTCTGAGTCCCTGCTTTAAAATGCATCAATTGCATCTATTTGTAAGTAAAATTGTTCATTTTGACTCTTGCAGCTACAGTTTTTAGTACTATTTGCCATACTCACTCTTGATTTCAGTTTTGAAGTTTGGACTAACTTGGTATAGTTGCAAAAATATGTATACATTAGTTATCTTGTATCTCCCAGGGATGGCAGTGTGTTCATTTAACTACTTTGTACTTTTCCAGACAATTTTCTCACATTATATGTTCTGTATTTTATGGTAGTGATTCATTGAACATGACAGGTAAAGTCATTAACTTCATAAGGATAAATCTCAGCTTATGGGGTGAATGTATAACATCCACAAAGGTCTGGCTTCAATTTGTATAACTGAAAATAGTCTCCCTTGTGTAGGACAAAGATACTAAGCTAAAGTACTAACATCACAGTATATAGTAGTTGCAGGTGCTACAGAACGGAGTAAGGGAGATTATAGTGTAGAGAGAGCCGAAAGTGAGAATAAGACAGTCCTTTTTAAATACTACTCAGATGCTTCCTCTTTTTAAGTATCTAAATGGGCGAATGGCAAATGTTCCCTCTAAGAGTTATAATCAATTACATTGAGGAGCATTTTATCAAAGGGAAGAATAGACCCTGTGATCTGAATAGGAGCATTTGTTTGTAACGTACAAAGACACTTCCATGACTGACTGCAGAGTAATGGTACATGGAAGCAAATGGGGTGTTGAAATTAGAGAGATACATTAGTAAACACCATTTTAATTTCAGTTATGGAGATGTGAACTAGATATCTTTGAATCGCCATACAGCTGCTATGAATTTATGTTTTCACTGGCCCAGTATGTAACAGTTTTATTTTAAAAGTCCATATATATTATTCTACTAATCATCACAATATCTCTGCAAATTTATAAAAGAAAACATGTCAATGAATTATCCAGTGATTAAACTAAGGAGCCAGAATTTTTGTTATAAAGTGAAGAATAATGCTTTTGGAATTTTGAGGAATACTTTGTACTTTCATTGAACTTTTCTTAATGTTTTCTCCTGTGTTGAAGCAATGCTTAAAGAGCAGAACTGGTTTCTTCATTTAGTGGACAATCAGAAATCTACAAACTTTGTTAAATGTTAGAAGAATTCAAATTTAAATTGGAGTCCACCCCTTCCTACCCCAAGGTCCCAATCTGATTTGAAATCTGCATTTGGGGATTTTTGGCTCTGTCTGTAGCCCTCATGTACCATCTGAATTCATCTTCACCTTTTATGTGAGGAAGGGTGGCCTGGCTGTACCCAAGAAGCTAGATTCTATTTCCCGAGGCTGTAACCTAATGTAGTGCATCTAGTGGCAGGATGCAATATGGAGATTATCCCTTACCCAGAGAGATCCCTTTGACTGTAGCAATTAGATATCCCTGATCCTAGCAGTGATGTCATCTTATATTTCCCTTCACAAATTAAATGTCCATTTTTAAATCCCAGCATATGTGCCAAGCTAATGGAAGCTTTGCAAAGACAAAGCCGTTCATTCAGTGATTCTTTTGATATCCTTCCTATCAAAGGGTATAAGATCACAGGTCTTTGTGTGTGTGTGTGTGTGTGTGTGTGTGTGTGTGTGTGTGTGTAATGTTTACCCCGAGCATTATCAAGCACAAGATTTTAAAATGATGCTTCTATTTTTGTCTATTATATTGTTTCATTTAAAAACTTCACACCTGTATATATAATCAAATGGACATTTTAAGAATAGAATATTTGAGGAATATCAGATGATCACAGAAAAACTTGAGGTAGAATTAAAAGACAGTTCAAACTTAGATTCAAAAGATTGGCTGCTGAAGGAAAAGATGATCCCAATTCCTGTCCAAACACAGCAAAATCTGCTATTTGCATTTCTGTCTTTTAGAAATTATGACATTAGGTAGTCCCTGTGGCTCAGAGTTTGTCACAGACTTAATCAACATGTGATTGGGGGCTACAGTCTCCTTGATCCTAGGCTAAAGGGAGATATTCCTCAAGTTCATCCACCTGACTGTTGACTGGGTTAGCTCTCCTGATGCTGCGATGATCATCTTGATATTCTTTGAGCAGAGATTACCTTCAATACTGTCAGGAAAAGAGAGGATTGTGAGGAAAGAGGAGAGTGTGACTGAGGAGGAGAGGGAGGGAAGGAAAGAGGAGTCAAAATTTTCTGCTGAAACTGAATCTCTGAAGGGGCTTTCCATGATTTTTCCTACATTTGTTACTAGAAACAAATCACAGTCTCCAGAGTAAGGAAGGGACATACACAAAGACAAAAATACTAGGAAGCTGAAATCACTGAAGGTAATATTAAAAGTTGCTTATATGTGTTTCCAAATGCTGCTAAATGAAAGCCAGAATAAGAGCAAGGGGCAGTAGGAAAGAGAAAGAGAGAGCTATAAATGTGATGTCTGATCACTTACCAACTTCACCAGGTAGCAACATTTTTTTTTTTTAATCATGGGAATGTATATACATTGAAATGTGTTACAGACAGTTGTGTGATACTATTCCTTGGAAATGAGAACACATGTCTACTCAACCCAGGGAGGGAATCAACAACAGACCAAAGTTATGATACCACCAAACGTCAACTTGGTGAACCAATGAGCTTATTGAGATTACGTACAGGGTTATAGATGACTCAAGGGCAGGTTCATCATCTGAAGTCCTGCCCAGCATGAGTGAGGACTCACAGAAGCTGGAAACCTAAAGCTCTCTGCAGGATTTTCAGGCAGCTGGACAGGTCCGAGGATCTGTTCCTTCAGCACCTGCTTACTGTTACTAATAACCTTGGGGAGCGGCCTTTGAATCTTCTAAGTTTCAGCTTTCCCAGACTTGTGTACTTTGCATCTTGATTGTCACAGCCCTCTCTCTCCAGAATGGACTGAGATTGTTATACAACAGCTATGGAAAGATAAATTCTTATTACTATAATTGCAATTTTAGTAGTAAAAATGCAAAAATAGTTTAATTAGTGATAGTGCTGAAATACCATAAAAGATGTAGCTGGAAGAAAGAGCCTACATAACAATATTTTATGTAGTATCAGAGGCTAACTATAAAACTTTACTTAAAAAACAGGATTTTGCCAGGAGTGGTGGTGCACACCTTTAATCCCAGCACTTGGGAGGCAGAGGCAGGCGGATCTACCTGAGTTTGAGGCCAGCCTGGTCTCTCTAGCGAATCCAGGCCTACTGGGGCTACAGGGAGACCCTGTCTCAAAAAGACCAAAAAAAAGGATTTTGATGGAAAATGTTCAGTGTCATGAGGGAATGAGGGATACATTCACTAAAAGTATTATGTGAACATCTTTGAACTGTTAGTCAAGATAATCGTGATTCAACTATAGATCTACAGGGAATTTTATTTTATTATTAAGAATAGCTGAGAGGAATACATTCCTTCAAAGATTATTAGTATTGACTTAATGTGAGTCTCACTTAAAATATATATATTATTATTATTTTTATGTGTATGTGTGTATTGCCTGCATGTAGGTAAGTGCACCTGTGTCATGTAATGCCCGCAGAGGAAAGAAAAGGCTGTCGGATCCCCTGGAACTGGAGTTGCAGACAGTTGTTAGCTGTCATGTGGATGCTGGGATTTGAACACAGGTTTCTGCAAGAACAACCAGTCTTCTTAACCACTGATTCATCTCTCCAGCCCAAGTCTCTTTTATAAAAGTGAAGAACAGCAAATGAAGTGATCATCTAGATCTTACAACAGACAAGCTACAGTGTCATCCTAGAATTATAACCCTTCTTAAAAATAGTTTTTTTTTCTTATATGTTTTGTTGTATATTTTATTATTTCTAATTGTGAAAAAACTATGAAAAGTAATGAATGAAATAGTGTTTATAAATATTTGTTCTTGACACCATAGACAGAGAGCATTCAAAATAATTACTATGGTTCTACCTTCCAATATTCTGGGAATATTGTTTATTAAAAATAAACAATACTGTGCTGGATAGCTTTAGTGTCAACTTCACACACCTGGGTTGAGGGAGCCTTCATTGGGGGATTTCCTCTATTGGACTGGTCTGTGGCCATATCTGAGGGGCATCTTCTTGATGAGTGATATGGGAGGGTCCAGCCCACTGTGGGTGATGCTACCTCTGGGCAGGTGGGCCTGTGTTGCATAAGAAAGCAGGCAGAGCAGGGGCCAGGGGAGCAAGCCAGTAAGAAGTGATCCTCCATGGCCTGTGCTCCAGCTCCTGCCTCCAGGTTCCTGCCC
>NW_008356314.1:21640-55351 GCF_000622305.1 Nannospalax galili
AAGTTGGTATTGGTCAGAGTATTTTGTCACAGCAATGAAGAACAAACTAGGAAAAATACTTTTTCCTGTGTGATTAAAAAATAATTTAACTGAAGTGTGTTGAAAGCCTTTGGTATAAAAGCATCATTTATTGTTTAGATTTTCTAATGTAAAACATCATTCTTTTCACTTGTACAAAGGTTTTCATTACAGCCAAAACCAAATTTTCTTAATATTTATGATTGCTATATACTGAGAGCTTTTTAAAATTTTTATCTTATTTGTATGAGTGTATTGCCTGCATGTATGTAAGTATACCCATGTCATATAACGCCCATGGAGGTCAGAAGTGGGAATTAGAGTCACTGGAACTGGAGTTACAGATGGTTATTAGCTGCTATGTGGGTGCGGGGACTCAAACCTATGTCTTCCAAGAGTAGCCAGTGCATTTAACCACTCAGCCATCTTCCTGATCTCTTTACTGACAGTTTTTAAAGGCACATATAACAGGTATATATGTCAGTGCCACTACATGAACACTGTGTCAAAATTGTATTTCATCACTTATTTTTAGGCTAAAGTAAGGAGAGGAAAGATTGCCAGGGGCTGGTTTATTAGGGGTTGGGGAGAACCTAAAAAATACACAGTTGATTAGGAAGAATGAGTTCAAGAGCTCAATCACATGGCATGGTGCTTGTATTATGGTTTGTCTCCATTGTCCACTTGATGGCCTTAGAATTACCTGGAAGACAAACCTCTTGGTATGATTGGGATCAAAGTCAAAGAGGTTGAACTGAGGATGTAAGACTCACCTTTTGTATGGGTAACACCATCCCAGGTGCGAGGGTACTAGAATGAATAAAAACAAGAATGTAGGATAAGAACTAGCCTTTGGCTCTTTGTTTCTGGACTGCAGCCAATGTGACCAGGAGCCTCATGTTTCTATCACCATGCCGTTCCTGCATGATGAACTGTACTATCACATCATGAGCCAAAATAAACCTTTCTTTCCTTAAGTGACTTTTGTCAGGTATTTTCCTTTAGTAACAAGGAAAGTAATTATTATATTCCATTTAATAACGGTATGTTATATTCTCAAAATTGCTGAATACAACTTTTAAGCCTTTTTATAATTGATATATTCACAATGGATGTTTCAAAATGTCTTGTTTTACCTCATGAGCACATAGTTTTTTTTCATAACAACAAATACTTGGGAGGATGTAAGTAGTTTTGTTTAGGCTTACAGTGCTAAAAGTGTTTGGTCCTGTGGAAGGCAGGTACATCGTGGGAGGGAGTTGGTAAGAGTGCAAAACCACTGACCGAATAGTGAGTAAAAACAAAGAAGTCCAAGAGCCAAGCATCCCAAGATCCCCTTCAAGGACATGACTCAATAACCTGAAGACTTCCCACGAACCCCACCTCTTAAAATTTCAACAATCTCCCAGTAGTACCACTCTGGGGAACAATTTTTAACACAATGGACTTTAAGCAGAATCCTGTATATAAATGCAGACACACACACACACACACACACACACAGACACAGACATACACACATTCACAAATATCTTGATCTTGTACTTCAGCAAGTAAATACATTGTAATCTCTGAGGTTATAGTCAAGATGTTAGTATTTTTAAATTTTTTTTGTACTTTATTTATTTGTATGTGTTCTGTGAGGCCTCCTTCTTGGGGGAGATATAAACAATGTCTACACACTCCTCAGTTCCAATTTCAAAAGAAAGTAGGATTCCATCAAAGCTCACCCTGGGAAAAATGTGTTTATTAAGCTTACTTATATAGAGCATATTTGAGGGTTTATGGACAGAAACATGATTGACACTGAAGCGGCTGTCCTGGAAGGTATTCATTTAACATGAATGACAGCTCCCTCATGACATCACAGATGAAAATTCTTTCTCCTACCCTCCCCCAATCTATATACTCTAGCATATCCCTGGGATCCAGAGGCCATGAGCAATTAAAGAATAATTGCATACAAATGTTTGGGTAGAGTGGTACAAACTCAGGTGAAGGTCCAAGGAACTTCCCCAACTCTCTGTTGAAAATAATCAAACATCAATAAGTGTAATTGTGACCTACTCTTCAGGTAGGCAAAGCTTTTATGATGAAAGTAGAGCCTGCTTTGCTTGGAGGACTGTGTTCTACAATATGTGTATGTGTTTCTTTCTGTGTGAGTACTTGTCACATGTGTGCATTCTCTACCTGTTCATTTGAGGCAGTGAAACGGGGAGAAAGAGGATCCCAAAGAGGATTCTGAGTCTCATTCATAGAAGAATTTAAGAATGGACCCACACTGAAGCTTTTAAGACAATTTTATTAGAATTTTGAGGAAAACCCTAAGGGCAGGGGAGCTGGTTATCTCACTAGCTTCCTTGAGGAGGAGAATGGAGGGGAGAAGGAAAGAAAGCCATGAATTCATGCAGGTTTAAAGCCTGCATGGAGATCAGACACATGGCTGACTGGCAGCCACATGGCTGGGAGAAGGAAGCTTTAAAGAAAAAGTAAAGGAACACAAGATGCCAGGGGCAGGCCAAAGCCTTAAGGAAAGCATGTTTAGAACAAGGATATAAAGAAAACAAAAGATTACGCTTTCAGAAAAGTGAGCAGATGTACAGAGACCTACATGTCTGTGGCTGAGTCCACAAGCCCTGTGCTAGGAGGCAAGATTCCAAGCAGGAAAAATTCACTCCCTTGTTAATGCACTAGGAATCCCAACTATCTATTTAACATAATTTAAGATGAACCTGCCTTCCAGGGGTGGTCCCATGACCAGATAGATGATTGACCAGTGAAACTGGAAAGGTGGGTCTTCCAATAGATAGAGAGATTTTCAGTCTTGACGAGTTAATCTTCTGGGTCTGTTGCTACTCTAACATAGTCTTTGCTAGAATGGAAAGCCAGCAAGATCCGCTGATTCTCCTTTCTGAGATGGGGTTACAGGCATTTTCAGGAACACCCAGCTTGTGACCTGGGTCTTAGAATCAGATCTCTGGTTCTCAAGATTACAAATCAAGTGCTCTTAACTTCTTAGGCACCTTTCCAGCCTTACTAACAATACTTTTATCTTTTTTTTTTTTTTCAGTGATTTTATACTCATTTAGGATAGAAACCTTTGACTTGTAGTGAAGAAGATTCTGATATGAATTCCAGAGCTCTGTGAACATACACAGATGGCACTAGCCTAAATACTTCCCCGAAACAGGACTTCTTTAGTCTTTGACATTCAAACACATTACAGTTACAATCTCCTATAGAACTCTTTAGAACTAATAATTCTGATGGCTTGTAAAGAGAACTATCAATCTACGAAATTAATGATGTGTCATCACCTGGGAACATAAAGTAGATGTTACGTTTCTAACAGCAATGTTAGATTAATGTTATTTTCATCACAAGAAGTTCAAAATCAATTTCAATGCTAATCAGTGGTTGAAAGAATAGATTAGTAATGCAGCGAATGCCATTACCCTTTCAAGCATCTCTTTTATGTGATGCTCCCTGCTGAGATGAAGAAGGGTATGAGGTTGTGATATCATAACACAAGGGTATCAGGTGGAGAAACAAAGGACAAAAAGGTAAAGGACTAGGAATAGAAAATATTTAGAAGTTTCTACATTTTAGTTTTACTATTTTGAAGAAATTCTTCAGAATTACCATGAACTCACTGTTATCTAAAATAAAAAAAGTAAAGTGCCTTCTCAATTGAAAAATACAAGCTGTATAACTTTGAAAGTGTTTTTGTTTTAAATCATTTTGCCATAAAGCTCTTACACTCAAAACTGGCATTTTTATCTCTACTCTGTGATGTTATTTTAGACTTATATGGTATCTGTTCCTCTGTATTATTAAAGTAACCTAATCAATAGGGAGAAAGCAACAGCATGTTAATAGCCCTCAAAGGAAATAATTTCTTGTTACTCTGATTCAAAAGCAATTTGTGAAGGATCAAAACCACATTTTTTTAATGTTACATGATTCTTACTTCCAATGCAGGATTGTTAATGCTCTGTAATTATGGTTACTTTGTATCCCCCAAAATATTCTCTTTAGAAACAAATTCAGATGAATATAATAATTTTTATTAAATGAAATTCTTTTAAATGTTGAAAATATTAACTATGCTTATGTATGTTATTCAAACATAAAAATAAAAGTAAATATATGAAATTAAAAAATTAAAAAGAAAGCATTTTTAAGATATTTATAAACAGAAAATTTCTGTTGAGTAAAACATAAAAACACTTAAATGTCATTTTCCTGGAATTCTTGTGTAATTACATAGATTTGTATAATTAAAATATAAACTCAGACTTCAAATAGTAAATTATTTTGTGTCTATCAAAGTGGACATGCACTGAAATGAGTTATGTGGATGTATGCAATTCCCAACCTCCGTAATGATAAGTTGAACCACATTCTCCAATATCAACAAGAGAGCTTCACTTGTAAACCAGAGTTTAAGCCCAAGGTCTTTTATCTGAGGAGACTGAGGCAGGAAATCACAAGCAACCTACTTGGTCTGCAAACTGAGTTGCCAAATTTCTAAACCACAAACTGAGTTCAAAGCCAGCCCAGGAACTTTGGGAGACTTATTTCAAAATGAAAATGGCTTGCTGTGAAATTCAGTAGAGTAGGCTTTTAAAGACTCCTTCAGCTTTGATAATATTTTCTGATTCCATAAATTCACCTCAATCCTCTGTTAATTTCCACAGGCTGCTGATTTTTCTGTTTATGAGACTGTGTTCTGAGTCTATTGTAGGCTGTGACTAAAATATTCTCTCTGGGCCTCTGTTTAAGCATCATAGTGACAACAGGTTTTACTTAATTTTAATTTAACAGGTTTTACTTAATTGGTCACAACAGGTTTTACTTAATTTCAATTGGTGAGCCCATATCAGGGAATTCAGAAGGGTTCTGACAGCATGCGATAGCCCCTTGTAAACTCAAACCAGACAAAATCCCAGTGTAGACAGATTGGGGAAGTGGGTAAAAAACCCCAGCCGAACCTGAAGAACTATTGGCAACCAGTGACTGCTGGGAGAGGAAGATTCAATCTCCTCTAAGAGTGAGATCTTGGTAGGTTGTCCAGGCTCCAGGGGATGAATCCACACAGAAGGACTTTTGGTTACAAAAATCTGACACTGTGATAGTCCTTTTTATATATGGGAAATTTGGTGGAGAGGTAGTAAGGGTGGTAAAGATAAGGGAGAGGATCTAAATATAAGATATATTGGATGAAAATCACAAATATTGAGCAAATATAAAAAAGAACAGTGAGTAGTATTGGTGTGTTTTTGTTTTTGTTTTGAGTCATTGCCTCTATTGTGAACTTCTTTTGGAGTGGCACCTGCTTAAGAAGGTCCTTACATGGAAAACAGGCTAAATTACAGTTATAATTGAAAGAAACTAACAAGTACCATCTTAACCTATTTCCTTCTAAACATTAGGACACCTGCCATGATCCTGTTGTAATCTTTGTTACAAGAGTGTGTTTCATCTCTTGTCTTAATTAGTAAAATTAAGTCATCGGGTTTTTTTTTTTTATTTTACTATTTAATCTAGTCAAGTATCAGTTTTCCTCACCTCATGTCAGAACTTATTGATTCCTTTCTCATAGTCCCTCTCATTCTAGCCTGAAATATAACCAATTCTCTTCCTAGCTGTATTTTTATAATGCTTTATTGAGTAAAGAAAAGAGGGAAAACATAAACCACAAAGTCTACTAACAGGCTGATCTTTACCATTCATTACCTCTCACAGTGATAAAAGGGATGTTTTCCCTTCACAGGACTTCCTTTTTACTGCATATATTGTACAAAAGGTTTTTCACTCTGTAACATGGATACTGTCTCAGACCCATTACTTTTTCCTCTCACAGTGTATTGTTTGATCTCTGACACAAGTATCACATTACAGTTTTATTGATTTCACTTGTATGAGTGTTATGCCTGCACGTATGTAAGTGCATGACATTTGTGTGATGCGTGCAGAGACCAGAAGAGAACATCTAATCTCCTAAAACTGAAGTTGCAGACTTTTGTGAGCTGCCATTTGGATGCAGAGAACTGAACCCTGGTCTTCTGTAAGCGCAGTCAGTGCTCTTAGCTCCTGAGCCATCTCTCTAGTCCAAAATTCAGTTTTTTGAGAAATAGTTATTAACTTCTTTTTTGACAGTATCATCTAAATTGTGCCACTTGTGAAAAAAATGTTCAAGTTTTTGTGTATTGTGTCTATATATAGGGATGAGCATGCACGTACCTTTGTGCACAAGCTGTGGAGGCCTTGAGCAGACAACTTTAATACCTCATCTTATATTTTGAGACAGGGTCTCACATTGGACCTTGAATTCAGTGATTTGTCTAGGCCAGACTGGCTGGCCAATGAGGGTCAGTGATCATCCTGTCTCTGTCCCCCCAAAGCTCTTAGTTGCAGGTGCACTTTGCCACACCAGGAATTTATGAGAGCTGCTGGGCTTCTCAAATTAGATCCTAATGCATGTACAGCAGCTATATTAGCAGCCAAGTCATCTTCCCATTCTCTCAAATACTTTTAAATTCATGTATTTATTTTTCAGTGCAGTTTTATGTGTGCAGAAAGCTGAAGAGAAAGAACAAGAGATTCCCCATATCTTCTCCTCTCCCACAGAGTTCTCCTGATTATTAACTTCTTATATTACTGTGCTGCATTCATTGCAATAGATGAACTGATATTGCTACATTATCATTAACTAGCATTTACAGTGTATTTTGGAATTTGTATCTTGTTTATTATAGTTACATTGGTTTTAAAAATTGCACATTATCATGTATCTGTCATTACACTAGCAAAAGCAGTAGTTTCACTGTCCCGAAATCATCTGTGTTCTACATGCTCGTTCTTTTCTTTGCCCAATTCCCTGGCAACCACTGATCTTTTTACTCTCTCTTTAGTTTTGCCCTTTTAAAAATGCCATATAGTTGAATTCATACTGTATATAACATTTTTATGTTGGGATCTTGCAAAAAAGGGCTTAAAATCTTGCTTGTAATTGCTAGGATAGTATGCTTCTTTTTATCCAAATATATTCTACTATATTTATAGACCACACTTTGTTTTTCTGTTCTCCTGTTAAGGGATATTTTGAGTTCTTATGAGTCTGAGAAATATTGAATTACATTTCTTAAACTTTTGGGTATAGAATTTTGTGGGGACACAAGTTTGAACTCAATTTGTTAAGCACCAAGACTGTGATTGCTGTAACATATGGTAAAACTAAAGTGTTGTGAAAACCTGCCAATGTCTTTGAATATGACTGCACCATTTTGCATTGACACCAAAATGAGTCAGACTTCCTGGACCATGATTTGTGGTGTCAGCGTTCTGGAGTAGATTCATTCTAACAGGTGTATCTCATTGCTCTTTTAATTTGCAAATCTCTGATGATATATAAATGTTAAGCATGTTTGCATATACTTAGCTCTCATCTATATTCTCTTCAGTTAGACATCTGTCTCCATGTTTTGCCCTTTTTTAAGATAAGGGGTTTTCCTCTTCATTGTTGAGTTTTAGGTATTCTTTGTGTACTTGAAAGGAGTCTTTTATGAGATACGTGTTTTGCAAATACTTTCTTCTAATCTGTGTCTTGTCTTTGCGTTTTCTTAACAGCATCATCTTTTAGTGGAGATTTTTATTATATTAAAGTCAAACATATAAATGTCATCTCCAAACTCAAAGCCACTGAGGTTTCCTGCTGTCACCAACTAGTTTAGTAATTTTACATTTAAAATTTCAATATATGTTACATTTTGACTTTTTTTTGAAATTTTGAAGCGCTGTGGATTAAACCCAAAGTTTAATCCACAGCAGTGTTCTATGAATACTAGGAAAGTGCTTTATCACTGAGTTATACCCCCCAGTCTTAGCTCTTTTTTTTCTTCATGTTTATGTACAGTCATTCCAGTATCATTTTTTCATTTCTTTCTTTCAGCTTCTTTTATCCATTTCTCTCACTCTCCCACTTCCTCTTCCTCTCCCTCTCTGTGTGCTTGTGTGTGTGTGTGTGTGTGTGTGTGTGTGTGTACATGTGAATGCATGAGATTATGTGGGTACATTACTGGATGCCTTCCTCAATTGCTTTCCACCTTATGATTTTGTTTTTAAGAAAAGATCTCACTGATCCTGGAGATCACTATTTAGCTAGACTGACTGCTCAGCATACTCCAAGGATCCTTCTGTCTCTGTCTCCCTAGTATTGAGATTATAAGAACAATGTTGCCCCTGGATTTTTGTCATGTACCTTGGAATTTGAACTCAGATCCTCATCTTTGTGGTTAGCACTTTACCAACTGAACTATATTCCCAACCCAGTTTATTTTTAAACTTTAATTTTTAAATTAATTTTTTACTTTGGATTCATGTGACTGTGTTTGACTGAGGAGGCCAGAAAAGGGTGTCAGATTACAGGGAATTGAAGTTACAAACAGTTGTGAGCCATCTGACATGGGTGCTATGAACCAATCTCATTCTCTGCAAGAGCAGCACATGCACTTAACTGCTGAACCATCTTTCCAGCACATTAATTTTTATCTTTAATCTCTTGGTACCATTTCCTTTGCAATGTTTGCAGTATAAATCACATGCAGTTGGGTTGTATGTGTTGTTTTAGGATAATTTTAATTGGACTAACAGTAATTGTATATATTATATAGTATAATATGTTTTGACAATATGTGTGTGTCATTTTTAGCAATTTTAACTGGACTGTCAGTAATTTCATATGTTTTATAGAATAATGTGAAGTATATTTTGTAGAATGATTAAATCAAGCTAACTAAAGTTTCTGTCAATCTATATACTTACCATTTTATAGTAAGAATATTATGATTTTACTTTTAGTGATTTTCAATAATTTTAAAAATTATTGTAGTATCTAGTGAGAAATGCCATGTAGTTTTTGGTTGAATCAGGAGCCCTTTATTAACAGATGATCAGAGTAGGGGCTAACGGCTAATGGTCAAAAGAACACTTGACCTCGAGAAGAAGCTGGACAGGGTTTATAAAGCTTAAAACCACAATCACATCACACCAGGGGCAAAGCCAATAATCATAGTTACATCTGATCCCCATAGGTATACCAGATCAGGGATAAATCAGTTAACAAAGAATTTTTTAGTCAGCAGAAAGTTTTGTTTAGGCTGGATGGAGGACTGCTACCTGGCTACCTAGAAGTTTCCCAGCAGTGTAGAAACAATGTTCTCCCTGAAACTGACTACATGGGATGTTCTGACTGACTGCAGTGGGAATTGCTAGGCAAAAATACAGGGTAAAGCAGAAGTCAGCTAGAACAAATGAAGTTAGTTTTTCCATTTCAATCGTTAGCTGTGTTCATCATGTTGTACAATACATCCAAGGACTGAATTTCTGTATACCTGAAAC
Organism: Nannospalax galili; assembly: GCF_000622305.1. Lineage (NCBI taxonomy): Eukaryota > Metazoa > Chordata > Mammalia > Rodentia > Spalacidae > Nannospalax > Nannospalax galili. Next base: position 31,061 of record NW_008356314.1, read on the forward strand.
TATCATCTTTGCTCAGATTGTCCTTATAGCCATTTCTCTCTGCTGTGAGTAACCCTTTTACTGTTTTGAATTTCTGTGACTTTCAGTTGTTTAGGGACCACAGATAAGTGAGATCCTACAGTGTTTGTCTTTCTGTGCTTGCCTAAATTCATGTGACCTAATGTCTTCCAGCTTCATGTATGCTCTCACAAGTGACAGAATTTTATATAAAGATAACTAGCATTCTACTATATTGGTGTGTGTATGTGTGTTTAATAATTCCTTTATTGGGGTGTGTCTGTTTGTGTGTCTGTGTATGTGGTTGTACATATGTCATGGTACACACACACGGAAGTCAGAGAACAACTTTAAAAAAAATATTATTTTAAATTGTATGTGTATGCATGTATTGCCTACATGTAAGTACACCCATGTCATGCAATGCTCACGGTGGACAGAAGAGGGTATCGGATTCCCAGGAACTGGAGTTATGGTCAGTTGTTAGTTGTCATGTCAGTGCTGGAATTCAAACAGGTGTCTTCTCCAAGAACAGCCAATGTTCTTAACCTCTGAGCCATCTCTCCTGTCCCCAAAGAACATTTAGACATTCGTTATCATCTTCTACAATTTGGGTACTGGGTATTGAATTCAGGTTGTCACAACCTGTACCTTTATTAGCTGAACCATCTTTCCAGCCCTATTGCCAAAATTTTAATTTGCTTTAACAGATCCAATTCTTTCCCTCCCTCCCTCCCTCCCTCCCTCTCCTCTCCTCTTCTCTCTCTCTCTCTCTCTCTCTCTCTCTCTCTCTCCACTCATCCTGCACCCCACATAACCCAATCTCTCTCGTCCACAGAGGCAAGAAGAGAACATTGAATCCCTGGAGCTGGAGTTACAGGCAGTTGTTTACCATCCATAGTGGGTGCTTGAAACTGAACTCAGGTCCTCTGAAATAGAAGTATATATTCCTAACTGCTAAGCCATCTCTCCAACCCCATGCTCTCCATTTGTTGACTGTGGGAGCAATATGAGCACCTGAGCACCTCCAACTTCTATAATCTCATCATGATGGACTATAACCTTGAAGTGAGAGACAAACTAAAACTTTTCCTCCTTTCTTTTTAAATAATATTTTTAAATTTTTCAAATTTTATGTGTATGAGTATTCTACATGCATGTATGTAGGTGCACTTCTGTCATGCAATGCATGTGGAGGTCAGAAGAAGAGAGCAGATCCCCTGCAACTGGAGTTAGAGATGGTTGTTAGCTGCCATGTGTGTGCTGGGAAATGAACTTGGGTCCTCTGTAAGAGCAGCCAGCACTCCTAACCAGTGAGCCATTTCTCCAGCCCCCAATGTTTCTTCTTGAGATACTTTTGTTGTTTTATCACAGACAGGAAAGGAAACTAAGACACATATCGAATTGATTCACTTACAAATTTTCTTAATCACCTCACATCTCAATAATGTCAAATCTCTGAAAATATTCTTAGCTTTTAATAAAATAGAATGTACAAACAAGATAAATAAAAATGTATATATTCTTTGAGATTATTTGTAAGCATGAAAATTTTCTAAATTTCTTTGCATTAACTCAAATTATTATTTTAACTATTCCTTCAAAAAAGATATCTTTCTTTCAATAAAATCTCAACAACATTCCAGATAAAATTACTAAAATTTAATTGTGTATGTTTAACACACTAAGGAACTTAACAAATATATGAAATGTATTTGTTATGAAATACATGTGTGCAGGCACTCTGAACTATTCTATTTTTAGTTTTAAATTTTGAACTCAGAATGTGGACAGAGTACTCAAGAAATAAAATTCAGAGTATTTTCACTAGTTAAGAATTATTAACAAAGATAAAAATTATTTTAACAGGTAATTCAGGATCTATTTTCACCTTTGTTAGCACCTGGTAGTTTGTTTTTCTGAGATACATTTCCATGAAAGGTATTTGCAAAAATGTTCTCATTTTGTGTCTGTACTTTAGAATCATCAATCCAGACTGAAAAATTCTAGATAATTGTTTTTCAGAATTATTTGTATGCTTTTTACACTCTGATTCAAGTTAAAATGAAGTGCAATATTATCGGTAAGACACCAGAAACTCTGACATTTTGAGTAAATAAGTATTGAATGTGGAAGAAAACTGCAAGGAATAAATATTTGATCTTACATTTTTCTCTAGCCTCAGTTGCTTGGAAGTTCATTTTAAACATATTTGGCTTTTTTCTTTGGAAATCTAGCTTCTATTTGCATTACATAGATAGTTGTACTTTAAGGCTGGAGAATGTATACTTATTTTTTATTTCTTTTTCTCAATATATGTTTTTATTTAATTTTTTGAATTTCGTATAAAACATCTAAATCATCTTTACACCTTCTCCTCCATCCTCACCTGCTATGCCCCTCAAACTGGATTTCATGGATTTTTTTCATGTATGTTAAGGCCTATTGAGTTATGTTTGTGTACAAAGATGCACTCTGTGCAAGTTCATCCACTGGCATCTAGTCAGCCTTTCTAAAGTAACTCCCTTAAAGAAGATAAACTGTAAATATTTGAGAAATAAATGGTCCTGGTGCAACTGGATCTCTACCTGTAGAAGAATAAAAATGGACCCTTATCTTTCATCCTGTACGAAAGTCAACTCCAGTTGAATCAGTGACCTCAATATGAAACCTGAAACTGAAAGTGCTGGAAGAAAACATAGACACTACCCTACTCATGGAGGTAAAGGGCAAGATAGACCTCAAGAGAGGTGGATATAATAGGAGACAAGTATTATCAAGGGGAAAATGGGGGCGCATAAATTGAGGAGGGCAGAGGGAGGTTAGACAGAGAGGTAGAGAGGAGAGCTAAAAAAAACAGGTGGTATAACAAACCAGAGGGAAACATATTAATTCAGAAACTCTGAAAAATACACATACAATATCTGAATGAGTTTATGTGTATATCTGAAAGCGATATAAAAAGAAACACAGTGCCAGACAAGAAAAAGTTAGCTTTGAGTAGGTCAGGGTAGTCCAAGAGACTCCCAAAATAACACAGGCTATTTCCACAGCCCTTAATTACCCCCAAGAAATTGAAGGTAAGACCCTATTGCTTAAAACAGGACATAATTTAGATACAGGATTGGAGCAATGGAGCTGGAACTAACATGGAAGACTTGTCCCTGAAGACTAGTTCTCATACTTCTAGAGGACACTTCCAAGCTTCTAAGGAAGAAAATCAATCAATGGTCAAACCCAGAACCAAAGCTTCATAACCATAAGGGCTGGCAGAGCAAACTGTCTCTATTGGTATAGTAGTGGCATTTTTATCTAGGTGGTAATCAACTATATAATTGGACTTAAAGCCCTCTCAATGGGAAGGAACTCAAGGGTATAATGTAAATAAAGCCAAATACACATGGCTAGAGATGTCATAGATCCTAGAGAAAACCTATCTCTTGTATCTCTAAACAAATGAAATTTCTTGCTGTATGCTAAATATCAATCCTTACATTTACAGACAAGTATACTGTATGCCTCTCATCAAAGAAACATCTTTTTGCAGCAGATGGAGGCTATTACAGAGTTCCACAACTGGTGATAGGTGGAGAATATATATCTGAGAGATGGTCAACCCTAAGTGACACATCCTCAGTGGAATTTCTGTATCTAAGGCTCATGGGACATAGTGGAACAGGGGGTAGAGTGAAGACTAATACATCCTTCAACTCCCACCAGCAAAGTATCCTCATACAATAAAGTGTGATGCATACAGATCACAACTGTCTATGTTTTAGAGAACAAGAGACCGCAGTGTGTGTGTGTGTGTGTGTGTGTGTGTGTGTGTGTGTGTGTGTGTTTATAGGACTCTTATATCAAACCTTACCCACCCAGGGTTCAGGGACCATTGCAGAAGATGGGCAGAAAGATTGTAAGAGCCAGAGTTGGTGCATGAACATAAGTAAACAGAGGATTTCAGGACACTATGAACTTGCTCATATAACTTGCAACAATCATGACAGCATGCACAAGACCCATGCTGACTGAATCAGACAAAAAACCAACCATAGAATGGGCAGCAGGCCCCAACCCTTTCCAAAAAGCTATTGGTAAGTGATTACTGCTGGGTGAGGACGAGTAAAACTTTAAATGAGTAACTCTAGATAGGCTGACTAGACTCCAGTGGATGAACTTGCATTGAAGGACATCTGGGTACAAATACTTGACTGGATAGGACTTAATATATATGATGGAATGCATGAAACCCAGTGGGGGCAGGAAGCTATGGAGGACACTAGTGGGGGAGGGGTTCTAAATTTGATTAAGAACTATTATATGAAATGCACAAAAACTCAATATAAATATTTTAGAAAATGTATTTCAGTGATGATGGAAAGTGTGGTCTCTTGCAGAAAGAAAGTCAAACTATCTTAGCCCCTAAAATGTCCATTTATTACCCATCCCTCGATGTGGCTATTATGCAAATCCTTTTGGAATGTATGAACAGGCCCCTGTATTTCTCCAATGCAAACACTAAGAATGCCATCAGACAACATCTGAGACCTAGAGCAGAGCTTTCTCTGCTTTTCTGTAGCCCACACACATCATGTTTCTATTCATGTATTTGAAAAATGTCTTAATTTATGATTTTCTTTCTTCTGTTACTATAAAAATTTCAATAAACTGTTACCACACAGGAACATGATATTTCAAAGAGAATAAATCTGTGTTTCTTGGACGATGGTCATGTTTTATTTTCTTTGAGGTAAGAGTTGTGTTTTTTGGGTTAACACATCTGGTTCCTTTAATATAGACTATTACATAGTAACCAGAATTCATGTTGCAGCACAGTGTTGCCTGCATTGTTGATGGACATACCCTGCAGCAGATGTTTGAGTGTAATTGACAATTCTTCCTGAATAAAAATCAGAGGTAAAATTTGATTGAGTTTGATCCTTTTCTTGTATATTGATTAAATGAATAATTTCAAAAATTACAAAAACCAACCAATATAAAACTTCCTGTTATTTGCTCATTTTCAATAATTCAATGCAAACAACATTCAGATTTGAAACAGTTCTGTTGCAATTTCAAAGTTTGATATATTTAATAATGGAATATTTGAAATATTTTGTATACCTGAATGCCATTTGTACACAGAAAAATCACTTGTCATAGAGAGTCTATCAACCAAAAACATAACTTCATTTAAGAATTTTGAAAACTTATGATAGATGGAATGATATAATGTTAATGCTCAAAATTTTTTGGCTTAGTACAAATTCTGTGTAGAGAGGAGCGAATAAAGTCCAAAACTGGTTTTAATGGTAGTAAAACATCAGCCATTTCTGGAGAGGTTTCTTTTTAATAGCGATTTAAATACATATTTTATTTATAGTAATTCTGTATGTGTAGTTGCCATTCATAGAATAAAGAAGCAATGTCAAGAACCTATTGCTGAAAACACCACAGCCCTTAGTTGCAGCACACAGAGAAATCAATCAGGAACTGATTTGGAAGCTCCCTCCCTGGGTTATCATGCATAGTGCTTGAAAGTGCTATGCAATAGAAAGTGTTATGTAATCTGTTAGGGGAGAAAAGACATCAACAGTCTTCAGGAGTTGAGGACACTGTGAGTTACAATATCAACCTGCCAAGCAAGATGTGCCCACTAGTGCAATAATGGCATGACTGTTATAGGGATAACCAGCTGCTATCTTATTGCAGTTGAAGCCTGCTCTGTAACAGTTAGTTCAGACCTGGTACTATAAACCTGGTCAAATATGCTTGGCTTTGGAGATCATAGACCGACTGAAGAACAGTATTCTTTTGGTAATTTTACATGGCTTCAAAGTGCCTTCTAAATACTTATTCTTATACCTGTAAACAAACATTACTCTCAAAGAAGCCTCTCTTTGAAATAGTGGGCACTGAATGTAGACTCTTGGCTGCTCAAAGTACTGAGAATAAGTGACTCTTGAGAGTTCAGTCCTAAAAAGGATATTTACATAACCCCCTTGGGTGAGAGAATATTACAGAAGAGTGCACAGAAAGAATATAAAGCCCCTAGGTGAAAGAAGGGCTGTAAAATGTCATATTATATTCATAAAGCAGCCATTACAATCATGAAATCACAGTAGTTTTGGTTGCTAACACTAAGCCTGCATAAAACCGGGCCAATAAACAGTCAGGGACAGGGGAGAGGCTCATGGAGCCTCATACATCCCTGGGGAACTATAGGCTATGGACACATGCTGGAGAAGGGAACATCAATGTCTTCAGTTGTGCATGCACTAGTGAGCCACCAGTATCAAATGGATAGTTCCATATCCATGATAGCCCTGGTTAAACTCAGATGGTTATAAAAACAAAACAAAAATACAAGAATGTAACAAAGGAATTTTAGAGGATCTTGACAAAGTAGTATAGTGATAGACAAATTAGAAATTTTATTAATTAAAAAAAGTATATTTCTAATTTTTCATGCTACATTGACCATAAAGAAACCACCAACTCCATTTTGAAATTACTCCAGACCATATGTCACAAGTGATGCTAAAATGTGTTACAGTCTATTCAATCATGGATAATGTCCCAATGTTTATCATATCACTCAACATAAATTGCTAGTCATAAATTGTCTTAGTTTGCTTTCAATTCCTTTGATAAACACTCTCCAAAACCAACTTGAGGAAGAAAAGGTTTATTGTATCTAATACTTCTAAGTGGCAGGCCATCATTGAGGGAAGTCAGGGCAGGGACTCAAAGAAAAAGGTGGAGCAGGAACTTAAGCAGAGAATAAAGTGGAATTTGCTTACTCAGTCATCTTTCTTATATAGCCTAGGCCCACCTGCACTGTCCATAGTGTGCTGGGCCTTCCGTAGCCTCTCAACCAAAAAGTTAATCTTATAATGTAGAGAAACTCTGAGTCTTGAGCTCCTCTAGTAACCTAAATGTAGCTTTAATTACTCATGATCGTCCCTTGCCATGAAACTAGAATAATGTATATATCGGTGTGTGTTTATGGTGAATATCAACAGTGATTTTTCTATATGGAGTTTATCCCATTTCTGTTTTGTGTTCTAAACAATATATGGGATCAAATTGGTAACATCTCTCTCTCTCTCTCTCTCTCTCTCTCTCTCTCTCTCTGTGTGTGTGTGTGTGTGTGTGTGTGTGTGTGTGTCTGGGTCTGGGTCTGGGTCTAGATCTGGAAATCAGAAAGAAAAAATTATCTGATAAAATAAGCATCCAACTTTTACTTACCCATTTCATAACTGCCCCCAAAATGTTTGTTTACTTCAGCACACAATTAAGAATATTTCCATCGGGAGGGTGGTTCTAAAAATTTTCCTAGACACTGGTGAAAAATGTAACTTGGGGACTGGAGCGATGGCTCAACAGTTAAGAGCACTGCATGCTCTTAGAGAGGACCTGGGTTTGATACCCAGCCCCCATATAGTGGCTAAAAACCATCCGTACCTCCAGTTCCAGGGGAATGCAATGTCCTTTTCTGACCTAGTTTGGCATTCGGTGACATGGGTGCACTTACATACATGCAGGCAATACACTCATACACTTAAAAATAATAACGTAAATATAACAAATGTAATTCTACATGTTAGCTAAGAAAAGCATTTGCTACAAGTAATTCAGAGAATTTGTATTGTATAAGATCCATATTTATTTTCCAAAAAGTTCTGTCACTTTCCTGCACTTCACAGAAAGTGTGTAAAAAAATTTTTTTTCCACATTTTACTATCAGCATGAAGCCTAATTATAATATTTTCTCTTTTTCTATTTGGATGTGTCAGTTTTCATATTATGACTTTCACACCTGTACTAGCTAATATTAAACAGTCATGTCATCTGAGATGACCTGGCATCTAAACTGTGAAAATTAATTCCAATTTTACCTAAGCCCAAACCCATACTGTTTTCCTATTACTCTCATACCAGGATATCTGACTTTTGTCTACTAAATGGCATACTTATTATTATAAGAAATACTAGAAAGAGTTCTGATGACAATACCTCATATTGCAGTATAGCTTTAATAAATGCATTTTATTTTTATGAAAAATTTGAAGTCATTTTTCTAGTTTCTCATTGGCAAGTATTTAGTCAGATTACTCTTAATGATGAATATTAAGCCATCAAGAACCCTGAGAGATGGCTCAGCAGTTAAGAGCAGTGGCTGCTCTTGCAAAAGACATGGGTTCGAGTCTAGCACCCACATGGTGGCTAACAACCATCTGTAACTTCAGTTCTGCGGGATCTGACATCCTCTTCTGAACTCTGCCAGCATTGCATAACACGGGTGTACTTATATGCATATAGGCAATGCATTCATACATATAAAATAAAAATAATAAATAACATATTTTTTATGCTTTTAAAAAATTTAAAAATATTTGTAATTTTTATTTTATGTGTATGAGTGTATTGCCTGCATATATGTGAGTACACCTGTGTCATACAATGCCTGAGAGGTCAAAGAGGGCTTCAAATTCTCCTGGAACTAGAGTTAAGGATGATTTGTAGCTGTCATATAGGTTCTGGGAATCGAACCTGGGTCCTCTGCAAGAGCAATCAGTGCTCTTAACCGCTAAGCCATCTCTCCAGCCCCAAATAACATATTTTTAAAAGAATATTAAGCCATCAAAAATATTTATATGGCAATATGTATAAGAATGCTATATTAAAGTCTTTATTTGTCCTAGGTGGGCATTTTGATTCAAAATGGAAACAAAACTCAAAGGAAAAATGACATCATGAGCACAGATGGAGATTTAAATGAAATTAAATGACATCAAACCACATGATACCATTATAAGAAAATTACACTCTAGGGGCTGGAACGATGGCTCAAAGTTTAAGATCACTGGCTGCTCTTGAAGTCGACCTGGGTTTGATTCCCAGCACCCACATGGCAGCTAATAGCCATCCATAGCTCCAGTTCCAGGGGATCTGATGCCTTCTTATGACCTTCGTGAGCACTGCACAACATGGGTGCATTTACACACATGCAGGAAATAGACTCATACACATAAAATAAAAGTAGTGATAAAAGTTTTATATCTTACTATTTTTCTGTTCAACAATTTATCGTAACTGTAATATTTTTAGAATATTAGACTGCTGGATTCAGTTCATTCATTTCTTCTTAATACTTTACTCATGTCACTATTGTGGACTTCTAAATATTAATTATTATATTTTATTTCTTTGCATTAAGGAAAAGAACAATAATCATATGACTTTCAAAAATAAATATCTTTAAATGTATAAAAAGTGAATAAAATATTTAAAAAAGAAAATGACACTCCAATTAGAATACATGTGAATATTGATATTATATGAAAGGCTGGATATTATTCAGATGTACTTGTATATGCATATGAAATTTTATGCACAAGACCAATACTGAATCAATCAAACACAAAAGCAACATAAAACTGGGAAAATGGGCAACAGGCCCCCACCTTAGATGGGGAACTGTTGACAGCTGATTGCTGTGGGGTGCGGGAGAGTCAATCTTCTTTAAGGGAGTGACTCTAGATATGCTGACTAGACTCCAGCAGATGAACTTGCACTGAGGGGCATATGGGGACAAATGCTTGACTCTCTAGGCATTAAGATATACAACAGAATGCATGAAATCCAATGGGGGTTTATGGAGACTGTGGCTGAGGGAGGGCATCTAAATTTGATTAAGATCGATTATAAGAAATGCACAAAAACTCAATAAAAATATACATAAAAATAAAAAAATTAAGGTAAAATTCCCCAATGCATAAGAATGACAAACATCTTTACCAAATATTTTATCTTTGAAACCCAATGTTTTTAAGTAGAAAAATTAAGTTCATCATATTAACAAAAAATAGGAGAAAATGATCATGTTTTGGGGGGGGGTTATAAGTTTTCTATTAGTATAATTTTCCTAACACTAAAGTAAGAAAGAAGCTGTCTCAATTCTTGGAGAGTTAGATTAAATAGAAGGAAAAAATGCAAAATGAGCTAATGATATGATAAATAATAAATGTTTGCACTGAAGAGAAATGTGAACATTTTCTGCTTTCCTATTTCTGATCTTTTATAATATAATACCTTATACATAATAAGATGTAAGTATGTAAACTAGCCCAACAAATTTCCAAAAATTATTTCTGGGTACAAGAACCATTATATGAATTGAACGAGCTGCAATTGAACAAGCTCCGTAAATTATACGAGCTGCTATTGAACGAGCTCCGTAAATTATATAGAGTTGGGAGATAACTCGGTGGGAAAGAACACTTCCCACATAAGCATGAGGACCTGAGTTTAAGTCCTCAAAACCCATGTAGGAAAACAGCCAGTGTGTTCATTCATGAATTGTGTTCATGCATACCTATAACCCCAGTGCTGTGAATGGGTTGTGGAGGCAGGAAGATTACTCAGGATTGCTGACTGCCAGTCTAGTTTCAGATTTGATAAAATATTATTTCTCATGATAATAATGCAGTGAATGAATAATTGGAATATTCAGTACCTTCCTCTGAACTCTATGCATTTGCATGGTCACACACCTGCACACAAACATGCACATATACTGAACAAATACACTACACTACACACGCACAGACACACACACACACATACACCACATACAAAGGTAATTATATATGTGGACAATTAGATGTAGAAAGTTAAATAACACAATATATTTTATTCATTCAGCTACTTATTGGTGCCTGAAATTTTCTCAACCATGGTTTTACCACAGAGCTAAACCCCTAGCCTAAATAGCATGAAATATTAGGATTGAATTTAAATACTTATGTTTAAGATCTATAAGTAAAAAATAAAAATCACACTTTCTAAGAAATTTTAAAAAGCAAACCCAGAGTTATACCTTGTTATTGGTCAAAAAATTCAACAGGGGTAAGACATTGTCTATATGGTTTATCTTCATGTCAATATGTGGGTCTCTTGAAGTAACAATAAAATAGCAAATTTCTTTAAACTTTGACAAGATAAATTCAAAATATGTACGGGAATTTGAAGGGCATGATGTAATGAAATGCTTTTGCAAACAACGAACACATTTAGGGAACAAACATCACCTGGCATACAAACTGCAGTCATTGAGACTGTTCAGTGTTGAGATGACAGGGGGCACAGTGATTCGTGGGCTAGAAAAGGGAGGCCAGGAATATATCTACATTTGAAGCATTAATTATTGTTAAACAAATCTGTAAAAGCAATTCAATGAAACACAGATTCCTAGAAAAATTGATATTCATAGATAACATAAATCTCAATGCACAGCTTGCATGAAAATTATCTTGTCTATTGATCATGGATTTGAACATAAAAAGGCTGAAACATCTGGAAGAAAACATTTAGAAACACCTTGAGATATAGAGCTAGGCAATGATAACTTTTAACCTGAGCTAAAAGCATGAACATTTCTAATATTGCAACATTTTATAAAGTTATTCATCAAAATTGACTATATCTGTTCTTTGAAAGGCAATTTTAAGAAACTGAAAAGCCCATTACTTTAGTCAGTATTTTCTTAAATTTCAAATAAGATGTGTAACACCAAAAAATACAGATGAACACTTGAAAAGGCATTCAGCTTAACAAAGAAATAATTGCTTATAGGAGTATGATTGGCTCCAAGGAAACTGCAACATTGACAAGTCCCACAGACAAGACAGCCTAAATCCATATATATATATATATCATTACCATAATCAGATGGGGTAGGACTGCATATAGCAGGAGTGGGGAGCAGGAGGTAGTGACCATCAGATTATCATGCGAGGGTCTAACATCTCTCCTTCCTCCTTCTACTAGGGAATATGAACAGCCTCCTTACCATTGCCACATACACAGACATCACTGGACTGTTATTTATTGCCATGACTGCAGATGAAGGTATTCTGTAGGTCACCACAAGTTCATGCCATTCCCAGAAGAAACAGTTCAAGTACAATGGAGATTTACTACTATTTCCACTGCGCTGTGAAGCAACCTCTGGGCTCTTCCTTCCACTGCCTTGTACTTTAAGGAGGTTATTAGTCAGCAGAGCCCAAAGATGGACTCATATTTAAAAAGACTGTTGCAAATACTGTAGTGTACACAACCATTTACGTGTAGAAGCTATATCTTTGATCATACTGAACTAGGATAAAATATGGGCTACTGGAGGCTGGGAAGGAAATGTGTGTGAGAAGATGAATACATAAAGGATATTTAACAGGTGCAGAAGAGCAGTTTGAAATTCTAGATTTCTTGTAGTCATATAAACACAGTTGACCTTAATAATTGTGTATTTCAAAAGTTCACAGAGATAATTTTTAAATTGTTTAAACACAAAAAGCCATATTTGAGGTATATGTATGTACTGAATTGTCCCACTGCACCATATACATATGTACATGTACACACATACACACACAGACTCACACATATATATGAAGTATGTGTCAATTAAAATTTTCAAATGGTTCATCAAGGTAACAATCTCCCAGAGTATTTATTTACTAAACATAAATGTGTCATGTCACTCCACGGGTAGAGTTTTCATTAGACCTGCCCATTAGAATATTGAGAAGGACATCCTTGCAATTCTCTAAAACAATGCTAAAAATGGAACTGTTAAAAAACTATTGTTACATTCTCCGGGTTTAGCAGTTTAAATGATCTCTCAGAATATGTCAGTGAGGGTAAGTGAAATGACTCACCTAGCTTCTCAAGCTGCCTAGTTTATATGAGATGACAAATTTGCTTTCTTTTTACTAATATGTGCAGGAGACTTCATTTCCTAAACTCCATCCGCTGGCATGGCCTTCCTGAACGTACAACTTTATGACAAATTGTGATAACATATCAGTCTGTTTCTCTGTATGACATCTGTCCCTTCCTTCTGTGAGGAGCTATACTTCTACCAATAGAACTACAATAGAGACTTACAAGTATCTCCATTCTTGACAATAAAGCCTAGGTCTGTTTCTGTTTGTACATTGTTCTGGTTTGTTTCTCCATTGTGGTGACAAAATACTCTGACCAATACCATCACAGGGAGGAAAGGGTTTATTTAGCTTACCTCTCCTGGGTCACAGTTCATCAGGGAGCCCAAGGTAGGAACTCAGGGTCAGAACCTGGAGGCAGGAGCTGGAGCACAATATTTGGAGGCTGCTTACTGGCTTACTCCCCTGGCCTCTGCTCAGCTTACTTTCTTATGCAACACAGGCCCACCTGCCCAGGGGTAGCACCACCCACAGTGGGCTGGGCCCTCCCTCATCACTCAATAATAAAAAAGATGCCCCACAGACATGACCACAGGGCAGTCTTATGGAGGCAATTCCCTAACTGAGGCTCCCTCAACCCAGTTCCATCAAGTTGACACTAAAGCTATCCAGTACAATTGACCCCTTGTCAACTTGACACACAAACACATCACTATTAAATCATGTCCTTTCCAATTCTTATCCCCAAGATATGATGTTAACATTAATATCACAATATAAGACAGTACAACCTTAAAAGCCCCACAGTCCTTAAAAAATCCATATACTTAAAAGTCCATAGTCTGTTCTGTCTTATTTCAAAGGGAAGAATCAGTCACACCTAAGCAAAACCAAAATCCAGCAAAGTAGCTGGGGTCCAAAGGGTTTTGACAGCTCCACTTTTCTGACTCTACTATCCACAGCACACACAGCTCATCTCGCAGACCCAGGCCAACTCCATTCCAAAACTACTGCTGTCCTTCTTGTTGTCCCATGGTCCTGGCATATCCAAAATGCTGGGGTCTCCACTGAAACTGAGGCTACACCTTCATCAATGACCTCTTCTTGCCTCTTGTGGTGCAAAGCCTCAGATTCTCTCCATGACCCCTTCAATCCTGGGGTCTTCACTGCAACTGAAGCTGTACTTTCACCTATCACCTTTCTTGGTTTCTCAGAGTGCCAAGCCTCAGCTGCTCTCTGTGACCCCATGCAGGGGACTCTAACACATTACCAAGTTTTCCTTCCTGACAGAAATGGAGGTGGTGGAGGCAATTCCCCAGTTAGGTTCCCTCAACCCAGTTGTCTCAAGTTGACACTAAAGCTATCCAGCACATATACTTTATGTGCCTTTGTTGTTTACTCGTTGGTTATGAAAAGCTGGTTGGCCAAGGCTTCAGGGTCTCTCTTTGGTTTTATATTGGAGGGTCCAGATAGCTTTAATCCTGCTGTCAGAAGTTCCCACTGAGGCCCAAGTTTGTTGAGGATCAGATGCTCTCAGGCTTCCTCCTAAGGTTTGGATCCCTCTAGTCAACAGTCCCTCACAATTTGAAAGGCTTGCTAGGTAGAGGTAGGATTCAGGACTCTCAGGGAGCCAGGGAATGAGGCTGGTCTCAAGAATCCAGGGCAAGCAAGGAAGGAGGCTGGCCTCAGGAATCCCAGGCAGGTTGGGAGTCATGACAGCCAGGGACAAAAGCTAGTCCCAGGTATGCAAAAGAAATTAGGGGGGTGGGGCAGGCTGTGAGCCCTCCAGGGAACAAGACTGAAGAATTGGGTTGGTTTGGGTGCAAAGAATCTGGGCCAAGAGGGTATTCCAGAGGTCTGGGTTGCCCAGAGAAGAGGTGGACCAGTTCTCATGCTAGAAGAAATAAAGGGATGTGGGGGCTGGGGAGTTTAAGTCAGGTTGTGGAAGTCAAGGTACAATAGGTATCCTCAAACTCACCAGGGAAGTACTGTGGCCCCTCATGAATCCCAGGCAGGTTGGGGGTGGGACAGCCAGGGAGGAAGTTTGGTCTCAGGTGTGCAAAGGGGAGGTGAGAGAAGGGACAGGCTTTGAGGGCTCCAGGGAACTAGACTAAAGAATCGGGTTGGTTTGGGTGCAAAGGATGGGGAAGCAGTAGGGTGTCTGGGCCAAGAGGGTAGTCCAGAGGTCTGGAGTGGCAAGAGAAGAGGTAGGCCTGTGCCTATGTTAAGGGAAAAGGGAATGTGGGGGTTTGGGAAAGCCAAAATTTTTGTTTCTCAATTTCCTAAAAGAATATTTTCTATAATCTGACTGTAGGTATAAACTTCCTCCTGTACTTGACTATACTCTGTATCTAGTGCCTTCCTCAAACTCACAAATGTGATCTATTTCTACCTGCCCTATCCTTACTGACTTGCAGTTTCTCTCGAACCGTTCTACTGTAGCTAAGCATACTGTTACCACTTGTAAAGAAATGCAGCTACGTTACATTGCTCTTCAGGAGGGACAGGTTGTGTTGTAGAGAGAAATGCAGATTGTGGAAGGAACAAATTCAATGCATTTCAAAGAGGACCCAAAATAAATGCAAACGTTAACCAACTCATGTTCTTCATTTCACAATATAAACATGTTTCTTCTTAATATTGTATATGCAATGCCCTTTAATACAGGTTTTTCAATTTAAATGCTTACCAGTTTTCTTTTAAAGGAATCATTCTGTAATTCTCAGAAAGTGAGGCATGATTTCAGGGACCAGAAATAGGAATACTTCACGAAACTAAAAAAAAAAAAAAATCATGTGCCAACTCGTATTTTGAGCTTTATTAAAATTTAAAGAAAACATCATCATATGCCAACTCAAAATTTTTTTAAAAACATCATCATATGCCATCTCAAAATTTTGAGCTTTATTAAAATTTAAATTCAAAGTGGTTACTCAGTAGAGAAGAATAAAGAGGAATTCTAATAACAGTGTCTCAGAGGTGGGGGAGGGAAAATAGTAAAGCTAGAAAGGAAAATCAACCCAAAGATCTTCAGGATATTTAGACATAATGTAGTTCATGCAGATTCATTTGATTAGTGATAACCTTTGAATTATGAAAACAAGTTGAGTGATCTAAAAAAGCAGAAGGCACTTAGGAAATGGAGAGGTCCATAACCATTAGAAAGAAAAATAATAGTTTTCCTTATCCTGCCAGGGAATGATTGAAAACATGTATTTGGATTTGTGTTTCATAATCTAAACTGATGAAAATGGATAATAATTTAGAGGAAATCTAATAGGTCAGTAGTTTATCTATTTGTTATCAAGTTGCACCAAGTTGATAATCATAGTGGCTTCTGCTATAAGGCTTAACTTTGTTTATTTATTAATATCATTTAGGCAATTCCTAGTGAGATTTAAGCGTCTATAAAACAAAGAGGACTTGAAAGAAAACCAAAATAGAAGGGACACTATTGTTTGTGAGCAAAGAGACTTCCTTTGCTTTTTATTTATTGGTGTACATTCAGTATACATATTGATGACTCCATAAAGACATTTTCATACAAGTGTATCATGTACTTTGACCATATTTGCTCACTCATTCTCTCCCCTACTCTCCTCTCCTATCCTTCCTACAAGTTCCCTTTTCTTCCTCAAGCCTTTCTTTTTCTTTCATATCATAGATATAATTTACATATAATATAAAATTTGCATAAGCTACAATGTTGTCAAATGATTCTATGATGCAATTATTACAAGAACAAACGATTATATTTCATAGTATAGAGTATTCATGACTGGGTAATTTTGATATTTTTAGAATTTTGTTTTTGTTGCATTTTTGTGTATCATACAGGATAGCTCAAACAATCAATGATCTTTATACCTCTGTACCCACTGGCATCCTCCCATCACCACCCCCCCACAATGGAACCCATATACTCTGCCATCTGTGTAAAGGCCCAGTGTGTCAAGTCAGTGTCTTTAGATGTTCCACAGTGCAAATCCATCCATTGAGGTTTAGTCAGCCTATCTAAAGTCCCTTGCTTTAGGAAAATCAGCTCTTCCTCACGTAGCAGTAATCAGTTGTCAAGATTTCTTCAGTTAAGATTGAGAACTTCTGTCCATTTCCCCAGTTCTAAGCTCAGTTTTTGTCTGCCAGAGTTTGCATAGGACTTGTGTTTGCTGACACCAATACCTTAGAATCATATGAGCAGATCTCAGTAGCTTGTAGGACTCTGTTTCCATATGGTCATGCACCTCCTCCATGGCTCTTACAATCTTTCCACCCCTCTTCTGCAATGCTTCTGAGCCCTTGGTGGGTGAAGTTTAATACAGGAGTCCTGTCCAAGGACCAGCATT
Source organism: Nannospalax galili (assembly GCF_000622305.1). Taxonomy (NCBI): domain Eukaryota; kingdom Metazoa; phylum Chordata; class Mammalia; order Rodentia; family Spalacidae; genus Nannospalax; species Nannospalax galili. The sequence continues at coordinate 48,129 of NW_008356314.1, forward strand.
CGGCAGACTTTTGGTGTTCCTGGCCCTCAACAGAATGAGGGTGCTTCATTAATGAGAATTGAGAAATTCATTAGTGTCTTCTTCTTTACCCCTGTTCTTTGTTCTGTGTGCTTTAGGTGTAGAGGTTGCATTGTGTTGTTCAGATGTGTTGCTGCAGATGTGTTGCTCAGTCCTGTGCAAGTCATAGGCAATGTCTGTGTGACCAGTGTTGGTATTTGGTAATAATATCTGACTGGTGCAAAATAAGCTTCTTTGACGAGTGGTGGTAGGGATATTATCTGTAAATATAAAGGTACATATTTTGCATATAATAAGAAATTACATTAGTCTAGGTATTTTCTAAGATTTATGACCACTCCATGTGTATTTGGTTATGTTTACAGTACCACATTTGAGTATCCTCCTACTGAGTGTGATTTGAGTGCAATTTAGTAGCTGTTGATTGCCCCCAAGAATAAAGTGCCACTACTGCACAAACGTCATATGCTGTGCTGGCCATTGATGTGGTTATTTGGTCTTGAAGCTGGTGTTGAACCATCAATTGATGTTTTCCCTTGGCACCTTCGTGCTGCTCTCCAAATCTAAGAAAGCTAGCCTTCAAGGGATGTGGCTTCAGGTCAGTTTCAGCTCTATTGCTCCAAATCCTGTGTCTGAGGTATGTTCTATCTTCAGCAGTAGGGTCTTACCTTCAAATTCTGGGAGGACATAAAGGGCTATGAAATATGGCAATAGCCTGTGTAATTTTAGGGGTTCTCTTGGACCCTCTGGCTAACAACTCATAGGATGGTTTCTCCTGTCTGGCACTGTTTCTTGTTATGTAGCCTTTAGCTATACACATGGACTCATATAGAGATATTGCATGTGTAATTTGTCATTACGTTGTTCGACTAATATGATTTCCTCTGGCTTTTAAAACAAGAAGCTAGGCATTATTTATCTCTCCTCTCTCTCTCCCTATCTAGCCCTTTCACCATGGTTTCCCCATTTAAAGTGTCCCCATTTTCCATTTTTCCTTTATAATACCAGCTCCTATGGTCCCACCTTTCTTGAGCTCCTTCTTTCCCTCTATCCCTAAGGTTTTGTGTATAACCCTCCCTCTCCTCTCCCATCCATTCCTTCCTTAGTAATACCTGTCTCCTACTGTTCTCTCTCAGGTTCTTTCTTTCCTTTTACTTCCCTTGTTACTTTTCATTATTCTGGTTCCTGCAGTTACATCTGGATACACACTCACATTATAAGGATTTGGTGCTAGGATCCACACATGAGGGAGAGCATATGCCGTTTTTTGTTTTGTTTTGTTTTTCTTTCTGAGTCTGTGTTACTTCATTTAGTATAACAGTTTCTAGTTCTATAAATTTCATGATTTTGTCTTTCTTTACCCCTGAGTAGATCTCCATTCATACTATTGCAGAGACATTCGTACATCCATGTTTGGTGCTGCTCTTTTTCACAATAGCTAAGAAATTGAAGACACCTAAGTGTCCCTCAACTGATGAGTGGATAATGAAAATGTTGTATGTTTGCACAATTTTGTTGTTTAATATAAAGATAAAATTCATTTTTGTAGAATGATATTGTAATCTACAAACTTCCAAAATTACCTATGTTTCTATAGCCATTTTCAAATAAAGATAAATAAATTCTTCATTGTATAATCAGTACACCCATTACTTTTTTCTTCTCTTATTACAAAATTAGAATTTCTAAAATAGCTTACAAAACTTTAAATGCACTAATCCATGCTTTTTAACTTATTCACGGATGAAAACTATTTAGTCTCAACTCAAAGGGAGGTTTCTCCTGTCTGGCACATTTTTTTTGTTATATAGCTTTCAACTATACACATGGACTTATGAAAGGACCATAGTAGGTCCTTCAGTAGGTTTAGGACTCATAAGATTCCCTCTGGTTTTTTTTTTTTTTTAATATTAGCTTGGCATTACTTAGCTTTCCTCTCTCTCTTCCTGTCTAGCCCTTCCTCCATGTTCTCCCTAGTTAAAGTTTCCCCATTTTCCCACTTATCCCTTGATAATACCTGTTTCCTAATGTCCCCCCCATTCTCCTTCTCCCCATTTCCTGTCATATTTCCTTGTTTAACCTTACTTCTGCCCCTCCATTTAAATATTTCCATCTTATGCATTTCCCCCTTAGTAACACCTGTTTGCTACTATTCTGCTTCTTCAGGTTCCCTCTTTCCCTTTACATCACTGGTTCCTTTCCATTTTACTGGCTCCTGCAGTTACATCAGGATATACACTCACATATTAGGATTTTCTGCTAGGATCTATGAAAGAGGGAAAACATATGTCATTTATTTTTCTTAAGTTGTTAGCCAGAGTAGTCCACAGAACTCCCAAAATTACACAGGCTGTTGCCACAGCCCTTGATTGCCTCCTAGAACTTGAAGGTAAGACCCTAATGCTAAAGACAGGGCATAAATCAGACACAGTATTTGGAGCAATGGATCTGGAACTGACCTGGAAGCCACCTCCCCTGAAAGTTTGCTCTCTTAGATTTGGAGAGCACTATACAAGATGCTAAGTCAATCAGTGGTCCAACCCCAGCTTTAAGACCTAATAACCACAACAATGACCAGCACAGCAAACTATATTGGGACAGTAGTAACACTTTTATCTTGGGGGTAATCAACAGCTACATAACTGGACTTAAATCCAACTCGGGTGGAAACTCATGTGTAGTACTGTAAACATAGGAAAATACACATGGCTGGATAGATCATAGATCTTAGAGAAAACCCTAGACAAAGATAATTCTTACAATGTGCAAAATATGGATCCTTATATTTACAGACAAGTATCCTAGTCATCACCCACCAAAGAAGCTTCTTTTGCAAGAGTTTATTATACAGTTCCACAACTAGCAATATACAGCTATTGTCTGTGACTTACTCAGGCCTAAGTGACACATCTACTCTGCAACTTCTACACATAAGGCTTATGGAACATAGTAGAACAAAGGGTAGAGAGAATGCTAATATGTCTCTCAACCCTCATGAATAAAGGTCCTTCATGAAGCAGATGGCCATGAACACAAAAGAACACAAATGGTCAAACTGTAGAGAATAAGAATCTGTAGAATATGGGTTCTTGGACAAGAATTCCTATCTTAAACTCCACTCCCCAGGGTTCAGGGACCATTGCAGAAGAGGGGGCAAAAAGATTGTAGCCAGGGAGAAGGTGCATGACCATATGGAAATAAAGTCCACCAGGGTCCTGAGACCTTGCTCAAATGAACCTACAGCAATGGTGTCAGCATGGCACAAGATCCATGCAAACTCAATCAGACAGAACCCAGCATAGAACTGTGAAAATGGACAGCAGGCCCAATTCTTAGCTGAAGAACTATTAGAAGCTAATTACTTCTGGGTGAGGAAGAGCTGATCTTCTTAAAGAAAGGGACTCTAGATAGGCTGACTAGAACTCAGATGATAAACGTGTCCTGAGGGATACCAACTTGATATGATAGGCCTTAACACAAATGACAGATTGCATGGTTTCCAGTGGGGAGTGGGGTGGTCTATGCGAGGGTGTCAGTGGGGGAAGGGGTATAAAGTTGAGTAAGATGTTCTGTATGAAATACACAAAAAAAAATCATCAAATAATATACAAAAAAAGAAAAATATTTAGTCCCCTGTTGAGAGGGATATTCCATGTGGGAATTCAAAGATGCCTTTTAGTTGGTTGAATAAAATTCAAAGTGTAGGTATGACCACACTATGGTATTTTTTCAATGTATCATTTTATTGAGTTTTTGTGTATTTTTTTAAAATTATTTACTTAATAACCACATAATTAGAGGAAACATTTAATTACAACAGCATTGACATGTTCAATAACAACTTCCAGAGCTAAGATGCATCTCTTTCAAAATTGGCTGTAAATTTTTAGGTTTACAGTTGAATTGATACAGTTATACACTATTGTACTCCATATAACCCCTATAAGACATATAATTAAATGAGGTTTTAAACTTTAAAAAAGATCTCCATTTCATTATTAAAATGCAGTTTCATACAGAATAATTCATTTTTAATACAATTGACACTACGATGCACATGTGTTTCTAATCTCTATAATTCTGATTATTACTACTCACAGTTGGTTACTTTCTGAGATCCCTGGCATCTAAGCATGGATACAAAGTCATCAGGTAGATTTCAATGGTAATGTTTTCACATCTACTAATTATTAAGGAGCAAATGTTTATGCTTGGAAGAATTATGATTTTTTTCTTTTTTATTTATTTATATACCCACTTCCCAGGTAGTACCTCCCATAGGCTCCCCCTCCCCCAACTAGAGCCCTTATACTCTGACATTCCTGTTACTGTCTGCTCTGTTGTCTCCCCCGCCCCCGCCCCCAGCCATTTCCCACCACTTGCCCTTCTGGTGAATCTAGTCAGCCCATCCATTTTGTTTTAGGAGGGTAAGCTGTTCTTCATCTAGTGGTAATCAGTTGTCTATATTCCTTTGAACAAGATTGGGTTCTGCTGTTCATTTTCCCAGTTCTATGCTGGGTTACTATCTGGGAATCCTTTTGGGCACGCTGGCCATCAACTCAAAAGAAGGTATCGTTTGTCTGGCATTGTAGCCTGTTATGTAGCCTTTAGCTATACATATGGACTTTTATGAAATTATGTTGGCCCATTTAATCTTTGGTTATGCTTTCCTTTTGAGTGTTTAAGGCCATACAGTTGGTCAAGATAAAACCGATTTATTTTTACTCTTAAGGTCGTTTGAGGATCTGTTCCTCAGGGGTCACATGGGCTTTGGAGGAGCCCCTGGCTCCTTTATTTACCAGTTCCACCTATGTGAAGATAAGTCAAAAGTCCTGCTCGATTATGGTTGGCTTCGCTTGGAATCATGGAGGAAATGATTCCTCTGTGTTGACCCTCCTTTTTATAGACTGGACACTGGTTCAAGTCCATCTGGTGGGGTCTCCTTGGCCCCCTGGATCAAGAGGACAGATGACCCACCACAATCACAGGACATTTTGAGAGATGCTCATAATCCCCTGGAACTAGTTGACCTAGGAGGGCAAGGAGCAAAAAGTGTCCTTTATGTCTCTCTCACCAAATTATTATAGACCTCAGACTATGTCTGTTAAACACCCAAGAAGGTTAGTTCCACCAGTCTGGTATTTTTAATTACTGTATGTCATGTAGATAAATCTTGGGCAAAGATCAGTTGTTCTCAGATACACCTTACCTAGACATATATTTCTTGATCTTCTATGTATAATTTGTCAGTAGGTTATAGGAGCAATATGGTTCTCTCTGGTTTTCAAAACTAGCTAGGCATTGTTTATCTCTAACATTATCTCACCCCTCCATCATGGTTTTCCAAATTAAGGTGCCCCCATTTCCCCCCTTTCTCCCTTACTGATACTGTTCTCCGATGGTCCTACCTCTCTTGAGCTCCTTCTTTCCCTTTGTCCTCTAAGTTCCTTGTATACCCTTCCCTACCCCCTCCCTTAAACTAACCCAATTTTTATCCATATCTCCTTTATTGAGGCCTGTTTCCTATGGTACTTCTCTTTCAAGTTCTTTCTTTTCCTTTACCTCCCTGTTTCCTTTCCATTATCCTGGTTCCTGTAGTTATATCTGGTTGCATACTTATTTGACAGAGTCTGGTTCTAGGATCCACATATGAGGGAGAACATATGTCGATTTTTTTTCTGAGTCTGTGTTACTTCACTTAGTATAACAGTTCCTAGTTCCACCCAATTACCTGCAAATTTCATGAGTTCATCTTTCTTTACTGTTGAGTAAAACTCCGTCATATAAATGAACCACATTTTCATTATCCACTCATCAATTGAGGGACACTTAGGTTGCTTCCATCTCTTAGCTATTGTGAAAAGAGCAGCAACAAACATGGATGTACAAGTGTCTCTGCAATAGGATGAGTTCATTGGGTATATGCCAAGAAGTGGTATAACTGGGTCAAATGGTGGGTTCATTTATAGTTTTTTAAGAGTTCTCCTCATTGCTTTCCACAGGGGTTGAACCAGTTTGTAGCCCCACAAGCAGTGGATGAGGGTTCCCCTTTCCCCGTATCCTCTCCAACATTTGGTATCATTTGTTTTCTTGATCTTAGCCAGTCTGACTGGGGTAAGGTGAAATCTTAAAGTGGTTTTAATTTGCATTTCCCTAAATATTAGTGATATTGAACATCTTTTAAGATGTTTCATAGCCATCTTTACTTCTTCTTTTGAGAACTTGCTGTTAACTCCTTAGCCCATCTTTTAATTGGGTTGCTTCTTGTCTCGCTTTTCTGTTTTTTCAGTTCATTATAAATTTTGGTTATTAAACCTATATCAGATTTGTCGCTGGTGAAGATTTTCTCCCATTCTGTGGGTTACCTGTTTGCTTCCTTGGTTTTCTCCTTTGATGTACAGAAGCGTTTTAGGTTAATGAAGTCCCATTTGTTAATTCTTGACTTGTTTCCTGAGCAATTGATGTCTGGTTTAGGAAATCCTTTCCTATGCTTATATCTTGTAGGATTTTCCCAATGTTTTCTTGTAATAGTTTCAGAGTTTCAGACTTTCCATTGATGTCTTTGAGCCATTTAGAATTGACTTTTTCTGCAGGGTGAAAAAAAGGGGCTTAGTTTCATTCTTCTACAAGTGGAGATCCAGTTTTGCCAGCACCATTTGCTGAACATGCTGTCTTTCCTCCAGTTAATGTTCTTGGCCCCTTTGTCAAATATCAGGTGGCTGAAATTGCATTTACTCATATTTGGGTCTTCAATTTTGTCCATTGATCTATGGGTCTATTTTTGTACCAGTACCATGTTGTTTTTATGACTTTAGCTCTGTAATACAGCTTGAAATCTGGTATAGTAATCCTTCTGGCAATACTCTTAGTGCTCAAGGTTGTTTTTGCTATCTGAGGACTTTTGTGTTTCAATATGAATCTTAGGAGAGTTTTTTGAAATTCTGTGAAAAATGTCATGGGGATTTTTTATTGGCTTTATATGACTTTTGGTAGAATGGTCATTTTCACAATATTAATTCTTCCAATCCAAGAGCATGGACAGTCCTTCCATCTTATGATGTCTTCCTCAATTTCTTTCTTTAAAGATTTAAAATTTTCATTGTAGAGTTCCTTAATGTCTTTGGTCAGTTTTACTCTGAGATATTTTATTTGTATTGCAGCTATTATGAACAGGAGTGTTTCCATGTGCTCTTGCTCTGATTGTT
>NW_008356314.1:55402-59953 GCF_000622305.1 Nannospalax galili
CCTTAGATATATCATCTGCACAAAAGGGATAATTTGATCTCTTCTTTTCCAGTTATTACTCTTTTAATTTCCTTCTCTTGTTTTATTGCTCTTTCAAGAGTTTCAAGTACTATGTTAAAGAGAAATGGTGATAGTGGGCAGCCTTCTCTGGTTCCTGATTTCAATGGGAATGCTTCCAGTTTTTCTCCATTTAGAATGATGATGGCTGTGGGTTTGTTATATATGGCTTTAATTATGTTGAAGTATGTTCCCTCCAGTCCAATTCCCTCTGGGACTTTGAACATAAATGCATGTTGAATTTTGTCAAAGGCCTTCTCTGGTTCTATTGTGATAACCATGCGGTTCTTGTCTTTGAGTCCATTTATACGATTCATGATGTTTATTGATTTACGTATATTGAACCATCCCTGCATCTCTGGGATAAAGCCAACTTGATCATGGGGAATGATTTTTTGATGTTTGTATGCGGTTTGCAAGTATCTTGTTGAGAATTTTTGCATCTATGCTCATTAAGGATATGGGTCTATAGTTTTCTTTTTTGCTTATGTCTTTACTGGTTTTGGGTATTAGAGTGATTCCTTCATAGAAGGAATTTAGAACTCCCCCCCCCCCCGCGTTTCTATTTTTTGGAATAAATTAAGCAGTATTGGATGCAGATCTTCTTTAAATGTCTGATAGAAATCTGCTGTAAATCCATCTGGTCCTGGGCTTTTTTTGGGTGGGATGTTTTGTATTACTGTTTTAATGTCTTTTTGTGTTATGAGTCTGTTTGAGCTGTTAATCTCTTCTTGGCTTAGTTTTAGTCATTCCCATGCCTTTAGAAATCTGTCAACTTCTTTTAGGTTTTCATATTTAGTAGCATATAGATTTTTAAAGTATTCCCTTATTCTGCATTTTTTCTGGTGTCTGTTGTGATGTTTCCCCTTTCATCTCTGATTTTGTTTATTTGGAGGTGCTTTTTCTATCTTTTGGTTAACTGGGCTAGTGTTCTGTCAATCTTGTTTATCTTTTCAAAGAACCAGCTCTTGGAATTGTTGATTCTTGGTATTGTTTTCTTTGATTCAATTTCATTAATTTCTGCCCTGATTTTTGTTATTTCTTCTTGTCTTCTGGGTTTGGGTTTCATTTGCTGTTGCTTTTAAAGTGTTTTGTGTTGGAATGTTAAATCATTTATTTGCCATCTTTCAGATTTTTTAACATATGCACTTAGAGCTATAAACTTCCCTCTTCAGACTGCTTTTAACGTGTCCCAGAGGTTTGGTTGTGTTGTATTGTCCTTTTCATTGCATTCCAGAAATTCTTTTATTTCTTTCTTAATTTATCCTTTGACACACTCCGAGTGTGTTGTTTAATCTCCATATAGTCATGTGGTGATTAGGGCTTCTTCAGGTGTTGATTGTAAGCTTTATTGCATTGTGGTCTGATAGAATGCATGGAATTATTTTAATCTTTTTTGTATTTGTTGAGGTTTGTTTCGTGCCCCAGTATGTGGTCGATTTTGGAGAAAATTCCATGGGGTGCTGAATAGAAAGTATATTTGGGTGAAATACTCGGTAGAGGTCTGTTAAGTCCATTTGATATATGGTATTGTTTAATTCAGATGTCCCTCTGTTAACTCTCTGCCATGTTGACCTATCTAATGGAGACAGTGGGGTACTGAAGTCCCCTACTCTTAATGAGGTGAGATTAATCTGGGTCTTAAAGTCCTGTAGTATTGTTTTTATGAAGTTGGGTGCAACATAGGTTGGTGAATATATGTTCATGATTGTAATATCTTCTTGATTGATTGTTCCTTTGATCAGAATGAAGTGGCCCTCTTTATCTCTTCTGATTAATTTTAGTTTAACATCTATTTTATCAGATATTCAAATTGCTACACCTGCTTTTTTCTTAGTGCCATTTGCTTGGTATGTTTTTTTCCATCCTTTCACTTTAAGATAGTGTCTGTCCTTAAAAGTGAGATGAGTTTCTTGCAGTCAACAAAAACATGGATATTGTTTCTTAATCCACTCACATACTGTGGCTCTTGACTGGGGAGTTCAGCCCATTAATATTTAAAGTTATTAATGATAGATGGGTATTGAATCCTGTCATTTTTATTTCTGTTTACATTCTTGATATAGCTGTACCTTTCCACAGTTATACCTTCATTGGATTTCTTTCTGCAATCACTTGGGTATAGTCATTTTTTTCTTCAGCTCTTTGTATTGCTTCTAGAACTCTCTGAAGGGCTGGTTTTGTGAACATGAATTCCTTCAGTCTATTTGTGTCATGAAAGATTTTTCTTTCCCCTTCGATTATAATAGACATTTTGGCTGGGAATAGTAATCTTGGTTGGCATCTGTGGTCATTTAAAACTGGGAATACTTTGGTCCAGGATCTTCTGGCTTTCATAGTTTGCACTGAAAAGTCAGCTGTAATCCAAATGGGTGTTCCTTTATATGTGACTTTTTGTTTTTCTTTTGCAGAGTTCAGAATCGTCTGTTTGTTTTGTATGTGTAGTGTTTTTACTATGATGTGCTGTGGAGAGTTTCTTTTCTGGTCCTGTCTGTTTGCTGTTTGATATGCATCTTGTATTTTTATGGGCATGTCTTTCTTGAATTTTGGGAAATTTTCTTCCACAATTGTGTCGAAGATATGTTTCATGCCATTATCTTGGGATTTTCCTTCATGTACACTTATTATTCATAATTTTGGTCTTTTTATGGCATCACACAATTCCTTCATATTCCATTCTTGTGATTTCTTAAATTTTTCGTAATCATTGCTTGTATGGTCTAGTTCATCCACTTTATCTTCCAGTCTTGATACTCTGTTTTCCATTTCATTCATCCTATTGGTGAGGCTTTCTCCTGTCATTTCTCATTGGCTTACTGAGTGTTTCACTTCCTTCTTCATTTCAGCCTGAGTATTCTTCAATATTTCTAACTCTTTTCTGAATTCATTCAGAAGTTTATCGCTATCTTCCTTCAGTCCTTTTATTTTTTTTCGTGTTCTTTAAATTCACTGCATTCTTTTATCATGTTTATAATTGTTCTTTTGAGATCCATGTCCTGAATTATCTCTAGGGGATTCTTATTGTACTCCTCTAGAGTACTATTGGTATTTGGTGGGGATATGTTATTTTGGTTTTTCATGTTACTATTTTTTCTCTGTGATTTTGCCATATGGATTTCTTTTGTAGTTTCTTATTCTTGTGTGAGATTCAGGCCTTCAAGTTTATGTCTGCATCTTTTTGCGAACTTTATGTGTCTTGTGGTTTGCTTTTTGGGCATGAAAAGCTGGTTCGTCTAAGATTCCAGTTCTCTCTTTTGATTTTATATTGGAGTGGCCGGACTGCTTTTGTCTTCAGGAGTTCCCACAGAGGCCCAATTCAGGTGAGAGTCAGATGTTTTCAGGTTTTCTCCTAAGGTCTGGATCCATCCAGGAATGATTTTGGCCTCAGGAATTTGGGGGTTGGAATGGCCTGGGAGCCTGGCCCAGGAAAGATGCTGGTCTAGGGCAGCTGGTGGCCATGCCAGAGAGATGCAAAAGCAGATGGGGCAGGAAGAGGCCTCAAGGCCTCCTGGGGTCTGCACTGAAGTGTTGGGTTGGTCTGGATGCAAAGGATCAGGAAGAGGAAAGGTCAGCCCCAGTCTCCCAGAAAGAGGTTGGAGGCTGGTGCAGGTCCAGGGTAGCAGAGGGATTTGAGGGTGGGCCAGGCCCAGAAGCATTGCTCCTGGGGCCCAGAGAAGGCACTACATTGGTCTGGATGAAAAGGATCAGGGAACAGTATTGGTTCCCCAGGTGTCTGGGGCTCCAAGACATGAAATGGGGCAGGGCCCAAACTCAGAGGGAAGAATGGCGGTCGAGATGGGAGGGTGAATGAGGCTGGGGGAGTCAAGGTGTGGAGGGCACAAGGGACTTACCCAGGAGAGAGGCCTGAGTTTAGGCGAGAGGCCTAAGGCAGGTCCTACAGGCCCAGGGAAGCAGAGAGTGAGGTGAGGGCATGGCCAGGCCCAGAAGCAGTGCTCCTAGGGCCCAGAGAAGGCACTATGTTGGTGTGGATGTAATGGATCAGGGAACAGTATTGGTTTCCCAGGTGTCTGGGGCTCCAAGACATGGAATGGGGCAGAGCCCAAACTACTAGGAGAGAATGGTGGTGGAGATGGGAGGGTGAATGAGGCTGGGGTAGTCAAGGCGCGGAGGGAGCAATGGACTTACCCTAGAGAGAGGCCTACAGGTAGGAGCGAGGCCTGAGGGGGGTCCTGAGTTTTTCTGTATTTTAATTAATTTTTATACCCCATCCCCCATCTGCACCTCAAATTGCCCTCCCACAGGGTTTCATGCATGCTGTAATATAACTGAAGAACTATTGAGTCAAGTGTTGGGGACCCCTGTTGTGTAAAGTAGCAGTCTCTCCATGTCCAGATAGCCCATGGGCTCGGCTTCATATGCAGAGACTCCTTTTATCAGCAGGGTGCCTTCCCGGCATCTTCCTGACTCATCTTTTGAAGTAGCCATGGCCTCCGACTCTGGAACTGCCAGCTTTTCCTGTGTGATTTTCAGGCA
>NW_008356314.1:60125-61863 GCF_000622305.1 Nannospalax galili
TAAACTGATAAATCTTTATATATATTCATTCTACTGGTTCTGTTTCTTTGGAGAACCCTGACTAATACATAGGGCATCCCACAAAGTACCTATCAGCTAAGGCTTTTACCACTACCCCCACAGTATAAAGTATCCTGGTTTTCCCTCAATAATCAGAGCTGGATCACTAAGACTTGGAGCCGAGCTAAGTCACTGAATAAAGGTGCTGTACCACTGACTGAGCTGAGTCCTGTGTCTTACTGCCTTGATCCAGTCTCCCAGGGGGGCGCTATCCTTCCATCATCGACTCACGGAGACCCTGCTTTCACCGTCCTCACACATCCCCATGTGATCCAGTGGCCAGTGGATTTCGTATCTCGAGGGAGTGCATGGTGGAAATTGGGACGGAACCCGACAGGGCCAGCCCCGGTAGCAGAGACCCACAGCGATGTGGTGCGGGACCCGCTGCACCCCAGGTGCACGCAGGAGACCGGCACCATGCCCAGCAGCTGGTGCCCCAAGATCCCGGCGCCCCCATATCTGGTGCCCAACATGAGAGCCTCTGAACTTCGCGTCAGCCAGCAGCTGGTGCCCTCTGAAATACAGGATTCGTATCTCTCCCACCAGGAGAGCAACACAACTTTCTTCTTTTCTTTCTCATCTTCCATCAGGAGAATAAAAAAGCAGCTGTGCCCCCAAGCCTCCCCACCTGTGGGGTCTGTCAAGTCTCTCTTTCATCTCCCATCAGGAGAATAAAAAAATAGCTGTGCCCCCAAGTCACCCCACTTTCTCTATCTTAACACTGCTAGAAAAATCCCAAAAGTTCTAAGAAATCTCCACGTAAGCTTTGGAGTCAGCTTCTAAGGCAGACTTCTCTGGTCAGTTTTGTCATCCTGCTCCCAGACATTCAAGCCGCAGCTAAAACCAGTTAAGTGAGAATTTAAACTAACTAGCCCCTGCGGAGCGCCTGGGAGTTCAAGGTGACTCGCGGACAGAACAAAAGATTTAAAACCGCCACTTTTTTTCTGCAGTCCAAGGCTTGTAATTTCTCAGGGCATTCCAACCCCCTAGTGCCAGACTGCTGCAAAAACATCTTCCCTTTATAATGGGAAATTCAACATCACACCAGAAAAAAACTCCAAATTCATTCCCTTAAAACCCTGCTTGAATCTAGAGGACTTAAGGTTTCCAAAAAAGAAAGCTTAAAATTTTGGAATGAGGTGTATCAATTCGCACCCTGGATCCTATCAGCAAACATATCTGATCCAGAGGTCTGGACTAACATTGCATATCTGGCTCATAAAAAAGAAATCCAAGAAAGACATAATTTTCCCCTTTCCTTTTTCCCCATGATGGCAGCCACCCAACAATGCTTAAAAACCCCACCTAAGATTGAGGAAAGCTTACAAGCACCAGAAAATAATAAAAGAGAGGTTTTAAGCAATAAAAAAAACCCTGCAGACTGCCCAGTAGCAGATTCAACAGCTCCAAAAATAGAATTTGATCAAGTCAGACAAAACCCACCCATCAACAAAATTAACTCTTACCCCCCTCTTGCTGATTTAACAAGCCCAGATATTAACGCCCAAATTTCAAAAGCTTCCAAAGATTCTCAGGTAAATTCCCCTCCCCCTCCACCTCAGCTGCCTCCAAGCCCTGCGGCACCTCCACCCCCGTGGAGACACGCCTTACAGCCACAGAGCAGCTGTGTAACCTTAGAGACAATGAAAGTTGCCAGCCTCAAAATTTCCAGCCTCAG
>NW_008356314.1:62264-104356 GCF_000622305.1 Nannospalax galili
TGTTTACCCTTAATGTACTTAATGTATATAGAGGGACAGATGCTCCTCCCATCACCCGACACTGGGCTCAAACACACCCAGTACCTCCCATCATGGTCAGATGGAAGGACCCCTTTGATGGACTCTGGAAAGGAACAGATCCATTGTTAACAACAGGGAGAGGATTTACTTGTGTTTTCCCACAGGACCAACCAAAGCCTATTTGCATTCCAGCTAGAAATGTCAGACACCTCCCCACCCACGAGGAAAATGGCTCGCATGACCCTGACAAAAACAAAGAAAAGAAAGAGACAGAGACGACGTCCAAGGCCACCCCGGATCACGTGGAGAGAGATCCATGACCTAGGGAGACTGCATGCCACAGATGACCCCTGTAGCTTCCTTCTCTGACATTCTCGTGGCTGTCTTTACCCTGCTTAGCACCAACTCTTCAGACAGCCCCCAATCTCCCTAATACCATGTTCTAGAGATTTTAATTTTCAGAGAAAGAATCAGATTCATGGGACAATCGCTGGAGCATTGGAGCAATGGCAGAATTCTACTCAGGTGTATTTTCTAGGTACCCCACAGCTAACCTTTGTGCCTCTTAACAGCTTACATCTGCAACCAAGCATGTGTTAACTTATAATGTTATTTTACAGGAAAGATAGAGGACCAAATAAAATCAGCTGTGTCCTAGAGCAAGCTTAACTTTCTTCCCTTCACCATCTACCCCAATGTCTTATAGCTTTTGTGTGCATCCAGCAATAGATCTTTGCTGTCAGCAGTACCAGCTACCACCCTTCTCTACCCAGGAGCTGCCAGCAGAAAAAGACATCACTGACTTTCATCTAAGTGGATTCAAACAGCTAACTATCTATTCAGTTACATTTTCAGCAGCAAGCCTCCCCAGTCTGTTCCTATAGAGCGAGGAAAAGCCCAAAACTGTCTTAATTTCTCTTTATCCACCTTTGTATAACAACAATTACATCCCAGGAGCTGTCAGCAGAGAAAGATCTTCTTCCCCCTACTGACAGGAGACCGAACCTGCACTGGATGCTGGAGATGTTGCCATGACAACACGCTGTATCGACTCCGCCCTTGGCTGAAGACAAGCTGAACCGAGCAGTGACATTCGTAACTGGTAGCCAGGAGTTTCTCCAGCAGCAGATGAACTTTCTTGCCAGAAGTTATGCTTCACAATAAAAGAACATTGGACTTGATAGCTGTTAAACATGGGACTATATGATATTGGGAAAGATACTGTTTCTTTGTATATGAATCAGATGTTGTTGAAACCAATGTTAACACCCTCAAAACTTTGTAATCTATTGGCTTGTTTTGCATGGCTCCTATCCCTTATTGCTCTCTGATGATACTATGTATTGTGCTTGCTCACTGCTCCTTAAGATTTCTTTGCTGATTGTTACTGCCATTTGCTAAAATCACCACAGGAAACAGGTCATGGTCAGTTATCAAACTTTGGATTTTCCCGAGATGAAATGAGTTGCTTCTTAGGGCTGGCGATGACACTTTTTCATATTTTAATCAAAGAGGGGGAGATGTTGGGGTCCTCTGTTATGCAAGTAGAAGTCTCTTCACATCCGGATAGCTCATGAGCTCGGAAAACCATGTGCTGCAGACTCCTTTCATAGCAGAGTGCCTTCCTGGCATCCTCCCTGACCCTTCTCTTTAAGTGCTCGCCACAAATTCATTCCCTCTGGCACAGGAGCTACCAGGTTTTAATCAGGCATTGTCTGATAGCCTGATAGAAGCCCACCGCCCTATGTAAATGAAGCATTTCAGGAGTACCTATCAGCTAAGGTTTTTACTACCACCCCCATAGTATAAAATATCCTGGTTTCCCCTCAATAATCGGAGCTGGATCACTAAGACTTGGAGCCGAGCTGAGTCACTGAATAAAGGGGCTGTACCACTGACTGAGCTGAGTCCTGTGTCTTACTGCCTACGATCCAGTCTCCCCGGGGGGCGCTATCTTCCGTCATCGACTCATGGAGAACCTGCTTTCGCCGTCCACACACATCCCCACGTGATCCAGCAGCCGGTAGATTTCGTATCTTGAGGGAGTGCATGGTGGAAATTGGGACGGAATCTGACCGGGCCAGCCCTGGTAGCAGAGACCCACAGTGACACAGTGCGGGACCCGCTGCACCCCAGGTGCACGCAGGAGACCGGTGCCACGCTAGCAGCTGGTGCCCCGAGATCCCTGCACCCCCATAGTCAAGTATATGTACCCAGATGTCCCTCAATGCAAGTTCAACCACTAGAGCCTACTCAGTCTTTCTAGAGACTCTCCTTAAAAGGAGATCAACTCTCCCTTACTCAGGAGTCATCAGCTGAAAGTAGGCTCTGGTAACTTGCTCATATGAACTTTATGAACTAAAAAGTTCTTGAGTCAATAAAGAGACTTGACTCAATTTGAAAAAAAAAATAATAGCTTGGAAAATGAATTAACAGATTAAATCTATTGAATATGATAAATCAAAATGAGGACAAAGAAGAGAGTAAATTGTTGAAGCCTTGAGATTGGCAGCTACATTTGCCTCAGCTGTCCAGTTGCTCACTGAGTTTTATTATTTTTCAAAACTGTTGCTGAATAAAAGAATTATGTTCCTGAAAATAAAGAATAAATTTCTAAGTGGCTCCTTGATCTTCATGGAATAAACACACAAACAGGCACACATGAACACTCTACCCCCACACAACATGTCTTGAGCACAGGCTAGAATGAACCAACTACAAGGTTTTTAGGATATTTAAGATAATAAATTATTTTTAAAAGGCTTATTTTCAAAATAAGGAAATCATTTTATTATTTGGAATTACTTTTCTCCCATGCTTGCTTATATTGAAAATGAAATATTTTTAACCTTCTCTACATATTTATGAAATATCTTAGCTTGGCTTTGGCATCCTTTGGACATATTTTCTGAATTTACTATATTCTTTTCTTTGTTTTCTCTATTTTTATTTTTGTTTTTGAATTTTCACTCTTTGTTTGTTAATATTATTTTATTTTAGTTCACAGAAGTATACAATGTATCTTGATCATATCCACCTTCACAGTCCCCTCCAACTACCCCAGGGAATCCCTATCACATCTCCCTCTCAACATCATGTTTTCATATTATGATTTATTTATCTACTTATTGCACCAAGTTCAGTAAGTTTTCTCATACGCACAGATGGAGTCTGGTCATTCACTGGGACATGGGTGACCTTCCAGTGGTCACACTCCAAAAGAACAATAACTTCCCCTCCTCCAGCAGCAATCAACTGCCAATCGTTTCTCAGTTAGGATGGAGGACTTGGAGCTCCACCTGCCTCAGTGATGTAATTTTTAACTGACTTAATCTTGTGCAGGTTTTGTGTAGATAACAACTCTTGCAGTCGGATCTTGTGTGCAACATCCATGCCATGTGTTGAGGACATAATTTCACAGCACGCTTCCCTCATTCTCTGGCTCTTACATTTTTCTGTTCCCTCTTCCATGTGTCCTGAGGTTAGTGGGCAGAGGGTCTGATGAGTTGATATAGATGTTCCATCCACAGCTCAGCTCATAGTCTCCTATTCTTCAGCACCTTGAACAGTAATGTTTCCTGGAATTAGCCATTTCTCACTACAATAAGGAGATTCTCTGACCAAGGTTGGAAACTGCACCAATCTATGGATATAAGCATAAATATTTGGAAGGAAGTTTGATAATATGTTCATTTAGAACAACTACATCAGTAGATTTACTCCTAGAGCCTGTGACTACCTAGCCAATGGTTTTCACCATGCTTACAGTACAAAGCCTGTGGAGCAGGTCTCAGATTCAATAAGGATAGCAGTTGCTTCCTGCCATAGACAGTCTTACCAATATTGTGACAATGAACACATCTTTTCTGGCAGGTCAGTATTGTGGCATGCCCAGTTAAGCACTGGATAAGACAGTTGATGTCTCTAGTCTCAGTTCCTCACTGATTCCTTTGGTGCCTTTGCTCTTATAGAAAAGTAGGATTTGGCAAACTACTGTTATGACAGGCCAGAGAGTAACTATTTGAGCAATGTGAAAATAATCTTAGTTCATGCCAAATGTTAAAACAAGCCACAAAGTGAAATCAGCCCTTTTGACTTAGCTATCCTGTCCCTGCTGTTAAGCAGTATAGTATTTTTAAAATATTTATTATTTCTATTTTATGTGTATGAGTGTATTGCCTGCATATAGGTAGCCACACCCATAACTTGAAATGCCCACAGAGGTCAGAAAGGGTATCAGATCCCTTGGACTATAGCTACAGACAGCTGTTAGCTATTGTGTGAGTGCTGGGAATTGTACCAGGGTCGCCTGCAAGAGCATCCAGTGCTCTTATCCTCTGAACCATCTCTTTGGCACCTAAACATTGCATTTAAGGTCCTTCCTTTGATACATGTTCAAATTGACTTTTGACTTTACTTTTTTATCTTTACTTCTTTCTACTGATGAGTCATTAGTACTATTCTCTTCTAGCCGTAAGGATTCCATAATTTGTTACCTCTTCTACCCAAATTTGACTTATTCTCTTCAAGTGTTAGAAATATTTTCTTGACTGCATTCTCACTCCATGTTGACCACATTATTTTACTTGAATTTACTATAATGTTTGAATATTCTTTTATTGAATTTATGAACTTCTACAATGGTGTATACTTGTAATCCCCGGACTTGAAAGACTAAAAGAAGAGGATAAGAAGTTCAAGACCAAGCATATTTCCAGGCTGGATTACACGAATTGTCTCAAAAAAGAGTTTTCCACTATTATAAGTTTTCCTTTTATTCTTCTCTGTCTTACCTTTCTTCGATTAGATGCCGAAACTATAATCCAAGAACAAGATGAATTACTCAATATGTACCTATTATTAATTCAGTTAAATGAATCAAATTTGAATTTCCTTATTTGAAAATAATTCTAATGAATATAATTAACACCATTAAATTTTGAGAGGTAGCATGCTATATGCATTGCCTACTGGGATATGCAAGTCCATGTGAAATGAAGCTTTATGTTTATGTAGTATATAATGTCTAGTCTTACTTCCCTACTCTACTGAGTGCAGACTTTCACTTGCAATGTCTGTGTATGTGGTTGGTCAAAAGGATCCTATTACTGTTATTAAGGCAACTGTGTGCTCCTGCCCAAAAGGGATTTGTATTTCAAGTGCAATTTTCAGTAACTTAGTTCAAGAATCTTATCAAATTATGTATCATTAGGTACAACATTTTTAACTGAACAAACCAATATTCTCCAATATTCCTCCTCCTTCAGGAATGGGGTTGATAAGAGGCTGTGAAGGTCCAATATCTGTAAGTTAAATTAGATTAGGAAAAGTTACAGTGTTCTCAAATGACTCAATGATGCAATTAATCTAGAAACAAACTCAATAGTGTCTAATAACACAGAGCACTAATCACAGGATGTTTCTGTCACTTGAGATATTATAACACCATGAAAGTTTTTTACAAACCCATGCAAATACATTATGATAGAATTAGTAGTTGTTTGATCTATCTCATAAAATATTCATAAATAACAGCTTACCTAAATAGGATAAAATGTAACCCCATGAAAAAGCAATGCAATTACATTTGGTGGCATACTGCAAATTGACTAGGACTAATTAAATTTAGCAATTAGTAAATTTTCCTATTTTATATTATTAAGAGACTGTAATTTAGAAGTTAATTGCAACATTTAAATGTTAACAAAATGTCTTCTTTATCAACTTTTCTCTTTTAAATACAAATGTACAATTTTGTGATTGTAAATAAAGTTGTGATTTTTCTTTTAACCGACATGGAACCAAATTTAAGAGAATGAATAAATTCAATTAACACCACAAATATAAGATGTTTAATTTAAACCAATCATTATTAATGTCGTAATTATACTAGTTGTTGCTGATTGTATACGGAAGAGTGATTACTCATAAAGCCCAGGAAGGTCATTTCCTGGGCCTGAATGGACTGAGTTTTAAAAGATTCTGTAGACATTATTGGCATTATGATTTTTAAATCAATTGAACTTTTCAGTTAGTACAAATACTTTTTTTTATAACCCTTCATTTTATATATATATATATATCATATATATTCAATCATATCTCTATATATGTATTGTGGAGTATGCCAACAGAAAGATCGTAAGAGCAAGGATTGGTGCATAAGAGTTTTCCAGGCCTCTGGGAACTAGCTCATATGAACTTACAGCAATGGTGACAGTATGCACAAAGACCCATGCAAACTCAATCAGACAAAAGCCAGCATAGATCTGCAGAAATGGCTCAACCTTAGCCCCCAGAACCATTGGCAGCTGATTATTGCTGGGTGAGGGAGAGTTAATCTTCTTTAAGAGAGTTATTCTAGATAGGCTGACTAGCCTCTAGTGGATGAACATGCACTGAGGGACAGCTGGGTATACAAACTTGACTTGATAGTTCCTACCATATATCATAGAATGCATAAAGTCTGCGGAACTACAAAAGGGGTGAAGATAGCGAAGGGTGTATGAAGATGATTAAGATGTTTTGTATGAAGTGCACAAAAATTCAGTAAAAATTACATTGGAAAAAATGTTTTGATCTGGCATTTCTTCAACTCTAAATCAGGGCTAATAGTAATAATAACTAGACACAAAGCACATAGTGAGATAATGTAACTGACCATGAACCAACTGTTTTTATGATGGTCATCATTTATCTATGTCGTCACAGTAAAGTCTACATATGCATTATCATCATCATTGTGAGCCTGTCAATTCTATATATGGAAACAGGTCACTGTTGAAAATTGCCACAGCAATCTGATATGTCAAAAGTCCACTAGATAACTGCATTCACCATAGGAAAATGTGACTCTTTGATCTGAAATACAAATAAAGTAGTAATGAAGTGGCTTAAAAATATAAGACATACACTATTTGTTTCTTTAGTTGTTCTACACTCTCTTCCCTTCTGTGTCTTGGCTCTTGAAATCGAGGTCTCTCGTTCAAGTAAAGGGCCATTTACGATTACAAATAAACAAGGTCATGGCACACACAACTCTCAGGTGGAATCAATACTGAGACCATAAGACACTGAAGCAGAACTTTTTTCAACACAGGAACAATAGGTTACTTTGTTGTATTTGGAGAGACTCTGAAAAAAGCAGTTTAATAGGCTCTATGTCTGGCCACATGAGAGTTTTAGTACTTCCAAAGTTTAATAAGATAGCTGAGATGTTGGGCATAGAAAACTTATCCCTTAAAGGTGATTAATTTTTGTTAAAAAATGAAATCATTATAGATGGCTATCATTTCTTTTCAAGGGCAGTACACACATCTTCTAATCTACCTTCATATTCTCATTTTTTATTCTATAACCATGTCTGTTGTGAATAAAAATGTAATACTCACAAATATAGCTGTAAAATGTTGAAAAACATTTTTCAATACTGATAACACAAAGTCTCATATTCCTTGTTCTGTGATTTTGTTTTATGGTCTTTATAAATTAGGGTATTTGGAAAATGCATGAGAGACTTGCATTGTGGAAAGATAATAATTATTTCATTTCAAATAATCTTTTCATGGTGTACCAAATAAAATTTCTAACATTATAGTGTGGTCGCTTCTAATTTATTTAAGTCACTACTCTTTCATTCTCTGCTTTACAAATATGAAAGCAATTCTAAACATTTTAAAGTTATTGAAATAATTATTTGCAAAAATACTTTCTTTGGAAATACATTCTTCTGATGTAGTAACTTAAGATATAGCACTGAAATAAATGAAGTCAGTTTAAAGTTATTATGTTAATTATATTTTCATCCCATATTACTAAGCTATAAATAGAGTCAGAAATGAAAAACAAGTAATTGTTAATATTTATAACGGAATCTGTCTTTTCTGAATACACATCCATTTTACATTTGCAAAAGGACCTTTGGTTTATAATTATTTTTCAATCACATAAATGTACATAATGATCCATATAAAATTATATTTTGAAATTATAGATTCTAATGCATGTCATAATGTTTTGCAACAGAATTAAATTGAAAATATTTACTTCATAGGTACATATGTGTGCCTGCATAGATAAGTTAATTCAGAATGACACAGATTGCATAAAATATGAAAATGTTTTACCATTCCTATCTTTTAAGTAATGCAAATGTTGAAAATTACAGTCTTGCTTCCTAGTATACCATAGATATTTTAGTACAGCTCCTAATTTTATAATAGCATGAAGTGATTAATATTCATCAAAAGGAAGTGGGAAGAGATGCATCATTTTATTTTCAATTAATAGGAAACATGGCAATGTTTATTTTTAGTCAGTTTGCTATTTATCCATTCCTCATGGAAGCCAGTGGGCTGCTTCACTCTTCCTCTGCTTTCTTGCTGAAAGTGCCTGCTTGCGCTGCCAAGCTCACCACACAATTTCTCTCTGGCATTGAAGCATTATCTTTCTCAGCCATGCAAGTCTGCATTCTGTGATAAAGTTCTGTTTGGGGAGGCCTTGCTGACTCTATACTGTGGTCGAAAGAACTGTCATGCTGCTACAATGTTCCGTTGAAAAACATTCTGAAGCCTGGCTTCAATTTTACCTTTCATCCTAATGGTTTTCCTTTAATGTTTTAACTCATTTTATTTATTAGATGTTAACAAGTCTAATTATAAATTAGACTGGAAAGGAAGTTACTGACTATTGTAGAAAGTGAGTTTTCAAAGGGACAAACTACAATATAGATCTTATTTAACACACCAAATATTATATAAGTATGTATATCAGTAATTTTCAGGGTGGTGTGAAATAAGGTTGTTGCATGATTGGTTGATATCTTCATTTTGAATAGCACAAGATCTGGAGCAATTGTTTCAGCTAATGTGTTGGCTTTGTCCTCCATCATTGCAAATATTTTCAGTAGGAAAAACACATGGACCAGCTGTCTTATCAACCAAGTATTAACTCTCTCTATATATAAATTATGAATGAAGATTTACAGTATCAGAAAATGCAAAGGACAAAAATAAGTGGTAATAGTAAATCATTGATCAATAATAAATAATAACCTCAAAACTATATTAAATGAATAATTCTACAGAAAAATCTAAGTTGTGTGTTTTTCAGAATGATTGTGAATAGAATTTGTATTTTATTGTCCATTTACTGAAAGACAAAAGACCTCAACTAAGACTATACAGTTGAATAGATAATTGGAGAGGAGCCATCCATGGAGTAAGATCTTGTAAAATAGTGATCTAAAAAATCAGACAAGCATGGCAGCATAGGCCTTTAGTCCCAATACTCTGGAGCAGATGCAGGCAAATCCCTGTGAGACTGAGGCCA
This sequence comes from Nannospalax galili, assembly GCF_000622305.1. NCBI lineage: Eukaryota > Metazoa > Chordata > Mammalia > Rodentia > Spalacidae > Nannospalax > Nannospalax galili. Next base: position 71,616 of record NW_008356314.1, read on the forward strand.
TCCTGCTCTACATAATGAGTTCCAAGATACTGGGGGCTACAGGGAGACCCTGTCTCTAAAAGACCAAAAAAATTCTCAAAAAATAATTAAGCTGATACGAACAATTTTCACCATAAAATCAATGTGATATGAGGAAAATGTATGTTTGTAGAGCCTTTTGTTAAAGAAAAATGAAGAAAAAAGCTACTTTACAAATTACATTGGCTCACTATTAATCTAGTTGTCTCAAATATGTAACACATCTAACATTTGAAAAAGTACCAGGAATAATTAACACACTGTTGCCTAGCCAGTAATCTTTGGATGTACTTCAGAAACAAAATAAAAATCTAGTTGGATGCATACAGTATTACCAACATTATACAGTATTCCAAGAAATTAAATAAAATTAAGCCTCCAGAATTAAACTTAGAATCCAAAATTAAGAATCAAATGATGGAACATTCAGCTTTTAAGAAGTTATAGCAGGAAAAAAAATTAGCAGAAGGTAGCATCTGACATTCAAGATCTTTAATTTCCCAAGCTATCAAATAATGCCTATAACATAAGCTTCCTGAAAATATTAAATATGAGTAATCATATAAATATTTTCCATTCAGTTAGAAAAGGAAAACATTTTAATAATAACTAATATAAAATATGGAAAATATTTTGATGAAATTTAAGAGCTGCTTTGACAGTAAGGATTTAAGAACCCCAAACCTAATGAAACATAAATTTATTAAAATGAGAATAACTCTCATTTCTAGGTTGGTGGAGAGGCAGAGAAAGAATATTGGTTTGCCTTTGGAAGAGTCTGCACTGATGATGTAAATATCATAGCACTAGGAACACCTAATTTAGTATTCAAATCTTCAAAGCAAGCAGAGTCTGGGAAATCACTATTAAGGTACCAGAAGAATCTGAGAAATGACGATTAGTGATGTATATTCACCAAGTGCTTAAGACAGTCAGTTATAACAGTATGTTCAAAGAGCATAGAAGCAAACTCTGAAAAGTACAAGCATGTTTTCAGAAGTTTCTAGGCAAAAATTTACAACTTAAAGTCATAGAATTTTCAAAGTGAAAGAAAGGACCAGATAGTACTTGTCACAGAGGTACAGCAATGCTATGATTAGGGATGAAATGCTTTAAGTCTTACTCCTAAGATGAAGAAAATAAGGTACTGTTCACAAAAACTACTTGTATGCAAAAGTACACTGAAATCTGGGGTTGGAGAGATGGCTCAGTGGTTAAGAGCACACATGGTGGCTAACAACCATTTGTGACTCCACTTTTGGGTGATCCAATGTCCCTTCTGTTCTCCACAGGCATTCCAGGATATGAGTGCACTTACATATTTGGAGGTCATGTACACATAAAATAAAAATAATAAATAACATCTTCCTGGAGCTAGCAGCTTGCAAGGGAAAGTTTGGCTGCTGCACCCACTGCGTCTTGACCCTCCCAGACTAATTCACCCTCCCAGCTCCCCCATTCCATCTCTCCTCCTAGCAGGGAGACAGGCACATTTCCTGTTTTGCAGCCAAGATCTCTGGAATGACCTCTTGGACCAAACTCTGCAATGCATCCTGATCCTTTACATCCAGACTGACCCAATTTCTCCCTGTAGTCCCCAGGAGCCCTCAGGTATCTTCTTTCCCCAACCTTCCTTTGCATTCCTGGGGCCAACAAATTTCCTGAGCTCTGCTTCCATGCCAGCCCAGCCCTCAAATTCCTGAGGCCAACATCATTCCTGGAGGGATCCAGACCTTAGGAGAAAGCCTGAGAGCATCTGATCCTCATCCAGCTTGGGCCTGTGTGGGAACTGCTGAGCAGCAAGACAAAACCAATATGGCCACTCCAATAGAAAATCAAAAGAGAGAACCTGAAGCATTTTATGCCCAACAAGCAAAACACAAAGGCACATAAAGTTTACAAAAAGCAGCAGACCTAAACACAAAAATGGAAGGCTTGAGCCTCACCCAAGAACCAGAAACTACAAAAGAAATCCACATGTTAAAGTCAAAGAGAAAAAATAATAACATGAAAAACCGAAATAATATATCCCCATTAAGTACCAAAAGCCCTCTAGAGTACAATGAGAAACACCCTAGAGATAGCAGAGATCATGGAACTCAAAAGAACAATTATAAACATGATAAAAGAATTCAGTGAATACACAAACAAGGTAATCAAAGAGCTGAAGGAAGATAGGGATAAACTTCTGAATAAATTCAGAAAAGAGTTAGAAATATTGAAGAATACTAAGGCTGAAATGAAGAAGGAAGTGAAACACTCAGTAAGCCTGTTAGAAATGACAGGGGAAAGCCTACCAATAGGACGAATGAAATGGAAAATAGAATATCAAGATGAATTAGACCACTCAAGCAAAGATTATGAAAAATCTAAGAAAACAGAAGAATGGAATATGCAGGACACCTTTAAAAGACCAAACTTACAAATCATAGGCATACAGGAAGAAGAATCTCAGGATAATGGTATGGACCAGGTCTTCAACAGGATTGTAGAAGAAAATTTCCCAAAATTGAAAAAAGACATGCCCATACAAATACAAGAAGCATGTAGAACACTGAATAGACAGGACCAGAAAAGAAACTCTCCACAGCACATCATGGTAAAAACATAAACAATACAGAGCAAAGAGAGAATACTGAAAACTGAAAAAGAAAAATAGCAAGTCACACATGAATGAAAACCCATCAGAATTATAACTGACTTTTCAGTGCAAACTAGGAAAGCGAGAAGAGCCTGGACCAATGTATTCCCAGTTCTAAATGACCACGGATGCCAACTCGGTTTATTTTACCCAGCCAAAATGTCTATTATATTTGAAGGGGAAAGAAGACTCTTCCATGGCATAAATAGGCTGAAAGAATTCATGTCCACAGAACCAGCCTTTCAGGGAGTCCTTGAAGCAATACAAACAACCAAAGAAAGGAATGACTATACCCAAGGGGTTAAGGAAAGAAACTTAATGAGGGTATAACTATGGAAATGCACAGCTACACAAAGAATGTGAGCGGAAATAAAAAATGGCAGGAATGAATACAAATGTTTCATTAATAACTTTAAATATCAATGGACTGAACTCCCAAGCCAAAAGACATGAACTAGTTCAATGGTTTAAGAAACAAAACAAAAATCATGAAATTTGCAGGGCTTATACTGAGTTCAATATTGTGTAACTGTATTAACTCAACTGTGAACCTAGAAACTTGCACCCACTTGTGAAAGAGATGTACTCTTGCTCTCGAGAGTTACTGAATATGTTGAAGCTGTAGTGAAATGCTTCTTCTAATCATGTAGTTATTAAAAATTAAAAAAATGATTAAAAAATAGTAATTCTTGCCATTGTCTGCAAGATGCAAGAAACACTTTCAGGAACAGGCACTACCTTAAGGTGAAAAAATGGAAAACATATACTAAGCAAATGATACTAAGAAAAAAGCAGGTGTTGCAATTCTCATATCTGACAAAATAGACTTTAAACAAAAACTAATCAGAAGAGATAAAGACGGCCACTTCACTCTGATTAAAGGAACAATTGACCAAGAAAGTATTACAATCATGAACATATAATCACCAAACCCTGGTGCACCCAACTTTAGAAAACCGATAGTACAGGACATTAGGACCCAGATTAAGGCCAACTCATTAATAGTAGGAGACTTCAAAACCCCATTGTGTCCATGAGATAGGTCTACAGGACAGAGAATTAACAGAAAGACATTTGAATTAACCACTACCATACATCCAGTGGGCCTAACAGACATCTACCGAATATTACACCCAAGTACCAAATAATATACTTTCTATTCAGCACCCCATGGAGCTTTCTCAAAATTGACCATATGCTGGGGCACAAAACAAGCCTCCACAAATACAAAAAGATTGAAATAATCCCATGGATTATATCATACCACAATGCAATAAACTTAAAATCAACACCAGAAGAAACCCTAGTAACTACATGAACATGTGGAGATTAAACAACACACTCCTGAATCACGAATCGGTCAAAGGAGAAATTAAGAAAGAAAAGTATACCTGGAACTAAATGAAAAAAACAAAACAACACAACAAAATTCTGGGACACATTGAATGCTGTCCTTAGAGGGATGTGTATAGCTTTAAGTGCCTATATTAAAAAATCATAGGGTCTCAAGAGAGATGGCTCAGCACTTAAGAACACTGGCTGTTCTAGCAGATCTGTGTTTGAATACCAGCACCCACATGGCAGCTAACAACTGTCTGTAACTCCAGCCCCAGGGGATCTGATAGCCTCTTCTGACCTCCGTGAGCATTGCACCACACTGGTGCACTTACCTACATGCAGGCAATACACACATACATATAAAATAAAAATAAATAAAAATTAAAAAAAAAATCAGAAAGAACACACATAAATTACTTAACATTGCAATTCAAGACACTTGAAAAGCAGCAACAAATGAAACCCAAACCCCGAAGACAAGAAGAAATAAGGAAAATCAGAGCAGAAATTAATGGAATAGAAACAAAGAAAACAATACAAAAAATCAACAAATCCAAGAGCAGGTTCTTTGATAAGATAAACAAGACTGATTGACTGCTAGCCCAGTTAAACAAAAGAAAGAAAGAGAACCTCCAAATCAACAAAATCAGAGATGAAAGGGGAAACATCACAACAGACACCAAAAAGATCTAGAACATTATACAGGAATACTTTAAAAACCTATATGCTACTAAATTTGAAAACCTAATAGAAATTGACGGGTATATAAAAGCATGGGAACCACCAAAACTAAACCAAGACGAGATTAACAGCTTAAACAGACACATAACACATAAGGAAAATGAAACAGTAATACAAAACCTCCTGACTTAAAAAAACCCAGGACCAGATGGATTTACAGTAGAATTCTACCAAATATTTAAAGAAGAAATATATCCAATACTACTTAATTCATTCAAAAAGATAGAAATGGAGAGAGAACTTTCAAATTCCTTCTATGAAGCCAGCATCACTCTAATACCAAAGTCAGGTAAAGATACAATCAAAAAAGAAAACTATATACCCATATCCTTAATGAACATAGATGGAAAACATCTCAACAAAATACTTGGAAACCACATACAGACACACATCAAAAAGGTCATCCACCATGATCAAGCTGGCTTTATTCCAGAGACATAGTGATGGTTCAATACATAAGTCAATAAACATCATAAATCATATAAATGGACATAAAGACGAGAGCCACATGGTCTTCTCAATAGATGCAGAGAAGGCTTTTGAAAAAAAATCAATATTTATGCATTTATGTTCAAAGTCCTAGAGGGAATTGGACTGGAGGGAACATACTTCAAGATAATTAAAGTCGTATAAGATAATCCCACAGCCAACATCATTCTAAATGTAGATAACCTGGAAGCATTCTGATTAAACTAAGGAACCAGCCAAGGATGTCCAATATCTCCACTCCTTTTTAACACAATGCTTGAAATTCTTGCAAAATCATAAAGAGAAGGAAATTAAAGGAGTAAAAATTGGAAGAGATCAAATTATGTCTTTTTGTAGACAATATGATATTGTATCAAGAGACATCAAAAATTCCACCAGAAAACTCCTAGAAATGGTTAACACTTTCAGTAAGTGGCTGGTTACAAAATTAATCTATAAAAGTCTGTAGTCTTTGTATATACCAATAACCAGCAATTGGAGAAAGAGTACATGGAAACCCTCTCTTTCACAATAGCTGCAAACAAAAATAAAATATCTTGGAATAAATCTGACCAAAGACCTTAAAGACCTCTACAAGGAAATTATTATTTTTTTTAACTTTTACAAAAGCTTTATTGAGAATTTCATACATGCATATAAGGTGTTTTGATCAAATCCATGCCCACTTCCTCCCGTCCAACATTCCCCCCCTCTGTAGGGCTGGGCTAGTTGGCTGGGAAGAGTGGCTGGATACTCAGGTGAGGTTCCAGTGACCTTGCTTGGCCCTCCTTTAATGAATGAGCACAACCCCCAACAAGCCCAGTTGTGACTATGTTTAGTGGTCAGGCTCAGAGGAAGTCATCATGATGATAGTTATCTCATGCAGAAGTGACTGCTGTATAGCATCATCTTATTAAAAGGACCTGGAATTTAAAAGGATTTGGTGTTAGGAGCCACATATAAGGGAGAACATATGTCTTTTGTTTCTCTGAGTCTGTATTAGTTCATTTAGTTTAACAGTTTCTAGATCTATCCATTTACCTGCACATTTCATTATTTCGTCTTTCTTTACTGCTTAATATTTTGTAAGTATACCACATTTTTGTTAATCACTTATCAGTTGAGGGATACTTAGGTTGCTTCCATCTCTTAGCTATTGTGAAAACAGCAGCAACAAACATGGTTGTTCAAGTGTCTCTACAATAGGAAGAGTCTTTTGGGTATATGCCAAGGAGTGGTATAACCAGGTCATATGGTAGGTTCATTTTTAGTGTTTTAAGAGTTCTCCACACTGTTTTCCGATCTTTAGCCCATCTTTTAATTGGGTCATTTGCTTTCTTTCTCAATTCTTTGTTTTTTGAGTTCTTTATATATTCTGGTTGTTAAACCTCTGTCAGATGTGCCACTGGTGAAGAATTTTTCCCAATCTGTGGGTTTTCTCTTCACTTTTTTGAATGTTTCTTTTGCTGTACAGAAGCTTTTTAGTTTAATGAGGTCCCACTTATTGATTGCTGACTTTAATTCCTGAGCAACTTCTGTCTGATTTAGACAATCTTTTCCTATACCTATATCATGTAAGTTATAAAATCAATGTACAAAAATCAGTAGTCTTTCTATATACCAATAAGAAACAATTGGAGAAAGACTAGAGGGAAATGTCCCATTCACAATTGCTGTAAAAATTAAAATAGCTTGGAATGATTCTGACCAAAGACACCAAAGATCTCTACAATGAAAATTTTAAATTGTTAAAGAAAGAGAATGAGGAAGACACAAGGAGATGGAAGGACCTTCCATGTTCATGGATTAGAAGAATTAATATTGTGAAAATGACCATCCTACCAAAAGAAATATATAGATTCAATGCAACCCCAATCAATATCCCTAAGACATACTTCACAGAATTAGAAAAATCCATCCTTAAATTCATATGGAGGAACAAAAACCCCAGATAGCTAAAGAAACCCTGAGCACAAAGAGCAACGCTGGGGGATTACTACCAAATCTCAAAGTATACTACAGAGCCATAGTCATAAAAACAGCATAATACTGGTGCAAAACAGACACATCGATCAATGGAACATCATTGAAGATCTAAACGTGAGGACACACAGTTTCAGCCACCTGATATTTGACAAAAGTGCAAAGAGCACACAAAGGAGGAAAGACAGCATCTTCAACAAATGGTGCTGGCAAAACTGGATCTCCAACTGTAGAAATATGAAACTAGATCCTTATCTTTTGCCTTGCACAAAAGTCAACTCCAAATGGATCAAATACCTCAATGTGAAACTGGAAACCCTGAAACTATTACAAGAAAATATTGGCAGTAACTTACATGATATAGGTGTAGGAAAATTTTAAATCTTTAAAGAAAGAGATTGAGGAAGACATCAGAAGATGGAAGACCTCCCATGTTCATGGATTGGAAGAATTAATATTGTGAAAATGACCATCCTATCAAAAGCCATTTATAAATTCAATGCAAGGCCAATCAAAATCCCCATGACATTCTTCACAGAATTAGAAAAAGCCATCCTAAGATTCATATGGAAGCTAAAAGACTTTGGATAGCCAAAGCAATCCTGAGCATTAAGAGCATTTCTGGGGCAATTACTGTATCAGATTTTAAACTGTATCACAGAGTGATAGTCACACAAAGGACCCATAGATCAATGGAACAAAACTGAAGACCGAAATATGAGTTCATGAAATTTCAGCCACCTGATATTTGCTTGACAAAGGGGCCAAGAACCTTCACTGGAGGAAAGAGAGTGTGTTCAACAAATAGTGATGGCAAAACTGGATCTCCGCCTGTAGAAGAATAAAAATAACCCCTATCTTTCATGCTGCACAAAAATCAACTCCAAATGGATTAAAGACCTCAATGTGAATCCTGAAAGTTTGAAACTGTTAGAAGAAAACATTGGCAATAACCTGCAAGATATAGGTATACTAAAGGATTTTCTCAACTGGACCTCAATTGCTCAGGAAACAAAGTCAAGAATCAACAAATGGGACCTCATTAAACTAAAAAGCTTCTGTACATCAAAAGAAGCAACAAAGGAAGTGAAGAGAAAACCCACAGAATAGGAGAAAATCTTCAACAGTGACACATTTGACAGAGGTTTAACATTAACAATATATAATGAACTCAAAAAACAAACAATCAAGAAAGGAAGTAACCCAATTAAAAGATCTGCTAAGGAGCTGAACAGAGAGTTCTCAAAAGAAGAAATAAAGATGGCTGAGAAGCATCTTAAAAGGTGTTCAACATCATTAGTAATTAGGGAAATGCAAATTAAAACCACTTTAAGATTTCTTCTTACCCCAGGAAGACTGGCTAAGATCATCAGAAAAACATGATACCAAATGTTGGAGAGGATGTGGGGAAAGGGAAATGCTCATCCACTGCTAGTGGGGCTGCAAACTTGTTCAACCCCTATGGAAAGCAGTGTGGAGAACTCTAATAAACTATAAATGAACCTACTGTTTGACTCAGTTGTACTGCTCCTTGGCATATACTCAAAGAACTCATTTTATTGCAGAGACATTTGTACATCCATGTTTGTTGCTGCTCTTTTCACAATAGCTAAGAGATGGAAGTAACCTAAGTGTCCCTCAATTGATGAGTGGATAATGAAAATGTGGTTCATTTATATGACAGAGTTTTACTCAGCAGTAAAGAAAGATGAAATCATGAAATTTGCAGGTAAATGGGTGGAACTAGAAACTGTTATACTAAGTGAAGTAACAAAGACTCAGAAAAAAAAAAGGCAAAAAATATATGCTTTCCCTCATATGTGGATTCTAGCACCAAATCCTTATACATGAGTATGTATCCAGACAGAATTATAAAAACCAGGATAATGAAAAGGAACCAGGGAGGTAAAGGGAAATAAAGAATCTGAAAGAGAAGAACAATGAGAAACAGGTGTTTATAAGGGAGATACAGATAAAAATGTGGTTCTTTTGGGGCTGGACAGATGGCTCAGGGGTTAAGAGCACTGACTGCTCTTGCAAAGGACCCAAATTCAATTTCCAGCACCCACATGACAGCCACAAACTGTCCTTAACTCCAGTTCCAGGGGAGCCTGATGCCCTCTTCTGACCTCTGTGGCATTGCACAACATGGGAACGCTCACATACATGCAGAGAATACACTAGTATAAATAAAACAAAAATAATAAATAAAAAATTTCTTTAAAAAATGGCATTAATTTAAAGGGGGGCTGGAGGATTATACAGGGAACCTTGGGGAAAAGGGATAGAAGGAGCTCAAGAAAGGTGGGAACATAAGAGAAAGGTATTAAGGGAGAAATGGGAAAAATGGAGGAACATTTAATGGGGGAACCATGGTGGAAGTGCTAGACAATGCTAGAGATAAATAATGCCTGGCTAGTTATAAAAAACATGAAGGGAACCATAGTAATTGAACGACCTACTGACATTTTATATATACAACTAGCTCAAGAAATATAATACATGTCTAGGCAAGGTTTATGTCTGAATGTTTGATCTTTGCCCAAGCCTTACCTACATAGCACATGATAATTAAAAGTAATAGACTGTAACTAACCTTCTTGGATGTTTAACAGCCATACTTTGTGGCCTATATTAATTTGGTCAGAGGGACATAAAAGACAATTTTATGTTCCTTGCCCTCATAGGTCAACTATGCTCCAGGGGACTATGAGCCTCTCTCAAAATGTCCTGTAACTGAAGTGCCTCACCTGTCCTCTTGATCAAGGAGGCCACAGAGACCCCACCAAATGGACTTGAACCAGTGTCTAGTCTACAAAGAGGAGGGTCAACACAGGGAAAACATTTCCTCCATGCTTCTAAGTGAAGCCAGCCATGCTCGAGCAGGATCATTGACTTATCTTCACATAGATGGAACTGGTAAAAGAAATAAGCCAGGGGCTCCTCCCAAGCCCATGTGACCCCTGAGGAACAGATACTCAAACGACCTTAAGAGTAAAAATAAATTGTTTTATCTGGGCCAACGTTTGGTCTTAAACACCCAAAAGGAAAGTATAGCTTTGAGTCCATGTGTATAGCTAAAGTACATAACAAGAAACATTGCCAGATAGGAGATACCTTCCTTTGAGTTGTTGGCCAGGGTGGTCCAAGAGACTCCCAGAGAGTAACCCAGCATAGTACTGGGTGAACGCAGACCCCAAACTTATCTAAAGGAATATTGGCAACTGATTGCTTCTAGATGAGGAAGAGCTGATCTTACTAAAACAAGGAACTCTAGACAGGCTGACTAGATTCAGTAGATGAATAAGCACTGGAGAACAGCAGGGTGCGCCGACAATGTAGTGGACAGTAACAAGGATTACAGAGTATATGGGCTCCAGTGGGGGGGGGGACTATGAAAGGGTGCCATTTGACTGTGGGTATATAGATGAGTAAGATTGCTTGGGATGTTCTGTATGAAATACACAAAAAAAATCAAAATTAAAAAAATGAGTTATAGTTGAGGAAGAAGCATAAAAATTTGCTTCATGATAATTAGTAGAGGTGAAACACATTACCATAGCAATCTACCTGAAGATTTTATGTCCATGCTCAGGTGCCAAGGATCTCAGAAAGTAACCGACTATGATTAGTTTTAATCATACACATAGAGATTAGAGATGCATGTGCAAACATCTATGTGCTAGTAGCATTAAAATGAGTTTTTCTGTATGAAACGGTATATTTTAAAATGAAATGGAGATCTTTTTTACAGGTTAAAACAGCATTAACTTTTATGTCTTATAGCATTTATGCTGAGTTCAATATTGCATAACTGTACTAATTCTACTGTGAACCTAAAAATTTACAGCTATTTTTGAAGGAGATGCATCTTTACTCTGAAATTGTTATTGAATATGTTAATGCTGTAATGAGATGCTTCTTCTAATCATGCGGTTATTAAATAAATAATTAAAAAATAATAAATAAAGTAGGTTTTTAAAAACATACACTGAAATCTATTCTGGTATGTCTGTATGCACTTGTAATCCCAGCACTTACCAGGCTGAGTCCTGTGGATCCAGTTATTGAGTCCATTCCAACCTGTGTCCAATGTTTCAGGATAGTTTAGGTTTACATAGTGAGACCCTGTCATAGAAAGTGAGCAGTCAAGCAAACAACACCACGGACAAAATATCTACAAAAATTCTAAGTGAAATCTTGTGTGTGGTAATGCATGCCTTTAATCTCAGCCCTCAGGAGACAAAGGCAGGAGGATCTCGGTAAAATCGAGGTCTACGTAGCAAGTTCCAGTCCAGCTAGGCATAGATACAGTGAGGCCATATCTCAAAAGGACTAAAAAAATTCTATGGAAAGAATATACTAAGAAAAAAAATCTTTATTAGTATATAGAAGCAAGCCTGACTCCATTATAAAACTGTATGGTTAGATTCATAGGAAAACCACGACTATAATTGCATTTTTATAAAATTACAAAGTGAAGTAATAGCAACAGGCTAGAGCATAAAACTTCAACCTCAGTTTTTCTTAGATCACTTACAAAATAAATTGAAATGTTGACATGAACTTTGGAAAACACTGATACTGCTTCCATCTTTGACCCTTTTGGAATGTATTTGGAAAATTTTGTTCATAACCTCTAGAAAGAAAGTCAAAATAATTTACTGAGAAAATTAAATCGGGTACATATATCACAATAGGCATACCCATATTTGTACAAAATGATAAACAGAAAGCAGATTTAATGCTAATGATAATTGAGATAGTTGGCATTAATATAAGTACACTATGGGTTGTACAAGCACACAAATGAAACAGAACAGGACAGTTGTTCCTACTGTTACTGAACATAAAAGTCACTTGGGGCTAGAGAGAGGGTTTAGTGGTTAACAGCATTTGCTGCTCCTGCAGAGTACCCAGGATCAAATACCAGTACCCAGATAGTGGATAACCACCATCCTAAGTCCAGTTCCAGGGAATCTGACATCCTCTTCTGACCGCCATGAATATTGCAAAACACGGATGCACTTACATAGATGCAGGCCATATGCTCAAACACATAAAATAAAAATAATAAATAAAATATTTCTTAAAAAGTCACTTTGAAGTTTAAGGGGGGGGGATTCTTTGATTGTTTTTTATTCTCATCCACCCTTAAACTACATTGTATATATATTTATGTGGCCTGCTTCAAGTTATTTCTGGAAAAAATGTGTTAAAAATTGCCTTTCTTTGGAATATTTTTTTTTTCTTAAAAAGAGTCACTTTTAAAGTGGTTCAGTAGAAAGAGGGGCAGATAATCCATTTCAATGGAGTTCTCAGCAATATTGCTTGTCTGAGGACCACCCTATGGGAGTTACAAAGATACAGGTGCTGAAATAGATTCATGCTTAGCATATATAATGTATCACTTAGCATACACAAATCCCTGGTACAGTATCACCGAATCCCAATTGATCAAGCAAGGAAACTAAGAAATGAACAAATTTATTAAGAAAAAATGAAAAAGAAGTAGAAATCTTGCACAGAACTGTAACAAATAAGGACACCTTCTCATAACAACACAAAAATAAAAATTTAAAAAACAAAAATCCCTCAGAATATGAAGGCATTACAAATTAATTGCACCAAAGCTTTAAGTAAGAATCAATAATAATTATTAAATCCTTTAAATAAACAAATAAAAGAGAAGGAGAAGATATGGAGGGAGTAAGAGAGACAAAGGGAGATAGCTATAAGTTCGAGGCCAGCCTGAATCACATCTTAGATACAGAGAGACAGAGACAGAGGGACAGAAAGAGACAGAGAAAGAGAGAATGAGACAGAGATAGACAAAGAAATAGAGAAAATACACAGGCACATGGAAACTCCATGTTTATATACTTGTTGAAACATGTTGACAGAATATAGAAACAATTGCAAAGATCTCAAGAGAGGAAGGATGACAGAATTCAGGTGGTAAGGGGAAAAGGGAAATAATGCGGGGATTAGGTTGGGAGAGAGTTGGAAGTACAGGGCTTGGGATTGATAGGGCTTACTTTGAACTAACACTAAAAACGTTTGAAAAAACCTACTGTTTTCTGCACATATATACATGTATATATTTAAATGGAGTTACCCTTTGAAAGGGATAATACTTTACCACATACTTTGAATGAATGAAGTTGGCACTAACCAAGATGTTTCCTCACTGCTGTCTTGTTTTCATAGTACTAGACCGTACTATGTTGGCTGCTGAAGGAAAAAATGTTATCAACACTCTTTTCCAGCCATGAACAATGTGTATTATAATAATGATCAGAGTGGCAAGATAAATTTGGTGCAATAGTGGATTTGAGGATTGCTCCACAGGCCAAGAACCCATAGTTGGGAGTTCTTAGGCTTCAGTGAGAACCTATTACCATTATTTTGGTAAATGGACATTCCATCAACTGTCCCCTGTCCTCTAAATTCATCTCTCTTTTTCCATAGATTATTGTAGCTCTCAGTCCTCATCAGAGAACTTTCTTTGTGCAATGGATGGGGTATAATGGAGGAGAAACTCAGAACTGATCACATGAGATATTAAATGTAGGTGGAATGCTCAGACACCAATGAGAAATGTGAATCACCTCATTATTAAGAGACCATTGCAGAAAAGAAAGTGGAAAGATTTTAAGCACCAGAAGTTGGGGAGGAAACTTCTGGACATGACAAGACCAAAACACTCATGAGCTCAAAGTAGCTGTGGTTGCCTGTACAAGACATGCTCAAGATCACAGATCAAGCCGTTCACCAATCTAGCATGGAGAGGGAAGGGCTCATCAGCCCCTACCACTAACTGAGGAGCTAGTGATAATTGATCTGTTTTGTCAGAGGCGTAGAAAATTTTCTTTCATTTTGAAACCCCTGGCAGTTCAACCTCCCTCTACTGCATGGCCCCACACCCATAAGTACATGAATAGTACAAATTGGACTCTGTAGGTTATTGAAAAACAAAAGGAGACAAAGATGGGAGGGAGTGGGGATTATCTAGGTGGCTTTGTATGAAATTATCAAATAAGTAACAAAAATATTATATTACATAAAAGAAATGGAAACAGCTTAAATGTCCCTCAACTCATACATACATAAAGAAAATGTGGTACATTTTAAAAATGAAGTTTTATTCAGTGATAAAGAAAAATAAAATTATGAATTTTGCAGGCAAATGAATGGAAAAATAAAGTGTTATATTAAGTGAAGTAATATAGAGTCAGAAAATGAAGCCATACCTGTTCTCTCTCATTTGTGTATCTTAGTTCCAAGTCCTTAGATATGTGTATACATGTTGATGTTACTGCAGGAGCCAGGAAATGGAACAGGCTGGGAAGAAAGAGCTTCAGAGAGGAGGATAATAGGAAACAGGTGTTATTACAGAAGAAATGGGGAAAAGGGGGAAATTTAACTGGGGATGGAGTAAGAGGGTTATACAGAAGGAGTGAGAGGAGAGATAATGACAGATAATAATGTTTATATTATATGAAAATCAAAGTGGGAATGTATTAATTCAAAGTCCTATGGAAAAAAATTAAACACATACAATAAATATACCAGTACATGTGTATAGCTGAAGGTTATATAACAAAAACACAGTGCCAGGTGAGAGAAAGCTTCCTGTGAATTATTGTTCAGGGTAATACAAAAGGCTCTCCAAAGAACATAGACTATTGCCACAGCCCCTGACTGCCCACAAGAACACGAATGTAAGATCCTATTGTTGAAAATGGGTCACACTTTGAACACGGGACTTGGAACAATGGAGCTGAAACTGACCACGAAACCTCCTCCCTGAAGACTAGCTCTCATGGTATCAGAGAATAATATGGAAGCTTCTCAGGGGCAAAAAAAAAAAAAAAAAAAAAAAAAAATCTATGGTTCTACCCAGCTGTGATATCTAATAAACAATGACTGGCCCATCAAAATATCAGTATTGGTGAAATAGTAGCACCTTTATCTTGGGATGGTCAACACCCATCTAATTTTAATGAAGGCCCACTCAATGAGGGGGAACTCATTGTGGTACTGTAAACATAGCCAAATATTCATGGCTGGAGAGATTATAGAGTTTAGAGAAAGCTGACTTTTGCTACACCCTTAGACAAATGTATTTTCTTATTTTAGTGTAAATATGCATCCTCATATTTGCAGACAAATGTTCCTTTCACCTCTTATCAAAGAATCTTCTTTTAGCAACAGGAGGAGATAATTACAGGATTCTAGAATAGGGCAAATGCAGAGAATAAGTGTCTATGATACCTTTAACCCTAAGTGACACATCTTCAGTGAAACCAGTACCCATAGGATGACTGCATCCTTTAAAACTCACCAGAGTAGTTTCCTTATGCATCAGATGGTTATCAACACAGACATCCACAAGTGGACAATTTGCAGAGAACCAGAGAGTGCTTATCACTGAATAGGACACCTATTTCAGACCTCTTCCTCCCAAGGTTCAGGGAACATTCCAGAAGAGGAGCCAAAAAAAAAAATTGTAAGAGCCAGAGGAGGTAGATGACCACAAGGAAACTGTCTTCCAGGCAGCTGGTCAATTACTCATATGAACTCACAGCAATGATGACAGCATTCACAAGTCCTATGCAAGCTCAAACCAGATTAAAAAATGTATATATGGGAATACACTAAATTGGTTTGGGGGGTAGTGGGAGCAGGTGCCAAGAGGTGATCTTAATACCATCAAACTATGTTGTATGAAAATTACAAAAGTTAGAAAAATAAATAAAATAAATATTTAAAATAAAAAATATAAAATAAAGATAAAGGCAATCTAAAAATTGGAAGACCTATTTTCAAACAATATATCTTAGTGTCTACAATTCAGTCAGCTAAACATCAATAACAGTTAAATATAGCCAAGACATTCCATAAAAGTAATCTACAAATAAACGTCCCAAAGGTACCGGAAAAGATACTTAACATCAGTACTCACCATAGACTTGGTAATTAGATATAATTCTTACCTCTTACTATGATTTTTCTTTAAAATTATAACCAGTGCTGGCAAGGATGTAGGGGAAGTGGAATAATTTTCCACAGATTGTGTGTGATGGAGACAGTGTGGAAAACAGCATGTCAATTCCTCAAAAGCCACAAACAAGGCTATCACATGACCCAGACTTTTCATTTTTGGCAGGAACATTTTGAGTCACAGATTTTCAGAGATAAAGTAGGCTACTGCCTATTAAAACTAAAATCTCTAAGAAGATATACTAATATTAAAATAATATGCATCCAAAAGTATAGGAATAGTTTTGTATATTATCACATTAAAATATTTTCGTGTGGAAACTGCATAACTTAAACTTATCTGTGGATATTTCTTGCTAAGTTTTGTATTTTGAAAGCAACATTTAATATTTTTTACTGAAAATCACATTATCTTTATTTGAAATTTAGACTCTCCAAAGTATACAATAGAAAAATTGAAGTTAAATTTAATTTATAATATTTGTTTTACTACTTTTCTTTTCTTTTTTTTAACAGGGTCCTCCTATTCAGACATGGTAGGACTGCAGCTTGCTGTGTAGACCAAAGTGACCTAGAACTCACAGAGGTCTGCCTGCCTCGGTCTCTGGAGTGCTGGTTTTATGGTGTGTGCACATGCCTAGCCCTGTTCTACTATTTTATATGCAGAAAACAACCAGTGTTTCTATCATGTCCTTTGAATAATGAAAAATTACTGAAAATGAACAACTCAAATACTGTAATACAAATAGTTTGTAGATAATTTTATGGACCAAAATGCCTTCTAAAATCTCTTTAATTTAAAAAGTAAATATGTTTATTTTCTTCAGTCATTAAAGAAGCAGCAGAGAAAACTTAGAATCCAACAAAATAAGGTCTCCCATCATTTCTAGAATTTTCACAAATACAAATGCAAATTTGTTAAATTTACTTTTGCATTGCAATACTTATAGCGTAAAATATCTTTGAATTTTTTCACAAAGTAAAGCTCAATATTATGCAATATTAATCGCAATATGACAATTTAAGCAAAGCAGAAACTGGCTTTTCTAATTTTAGTCAAATCCTTTGTGTATCTAATTTTTATTCATGTATATGTTTGAGTATTAATCTGACTTCATCAGTTATCCCACTTGACACAGTGCATAATATTTAAGTTTGAACTATCAATATCTATATCTTTATATCTGGGGTAATAATATATATTACACTTTTTTGTTGTGAAAATTCAATTAGTACATGTATCTAAAATACATTTTAAAACATTTGACTCATCTGAAATGGATATTAAATTGTAGCTACAATCAATTCATCTATCAAAATGATTTTTTTTATGGAAGCATTGAGTGATCCATGACTAATATTAAATGCAGCTTCTCTAAGTGATTTTGCTTTAAACTCACTAGTGCAATGAATTTAATTTTATATCTGCATTTTTTATGAAGATGTCAACCATTTCAAAGAGTCAGATTTTTACCTTACCTATAAGCCTGCCAGACATTTGTGGGTACTGGGAGAAGCCATGGACTCTTGAAAAGAGGAAAAAGGCAGCAATTTTTGAGCACCCACAGGAATCAGGTTAAGTCACTGTACCAGTTTTCCAAGTCAAAATTCCCACAGGCATTATGACAAATCCTAATTTATACTTGTTCACAGTTGATTTTGTTAAATTTAAGATTAAGAACACCTCAGATCTTTTGTAAGATGGCACCTGGTAAACCTAACCAACCTTTGCTTTAGAAGGTAATATGAGCAATGTATCAGTATTCCTTCTGCTCGGAGGAAGCACATTCTAACCCTCAAGATTGTGTATAATTATCTTTGAAAGATAATTTGGAAATAAAATTGTTTGACATGGAACATCACTGTTTGTTTTTAGTTATAATTTTCCATATTATCACGTTAGATAAATACACATGATATACTTACTTGTTGTGAAATAATAATGCCTCATATCTCTACGTATATTTTAAATCATTTGACCCATACCTAGTGAGTTAGTTAGACAGAAGATATCACAGAAAAGATGCAAACAAGCATCTTTTAAAATATTTGGAATGTTAGGTTCTATAGAATGCCCCCATATGTATGCAAAGCAACTGTATTACATGGGAAAGTCTAAATAGGTTGTTCTAAAGATGAGGACAATTTGGTGGACTCATGAGGTGGGTGCTACAGTTCAAAGCCTGCATTTTACCAAGGTTTCTTGATTAGGGTTGGTATCAGGGCAAGACTAAGGACTTTTTTTCAATCTTCAAATGATTATTATCCATTAGAATAATAGCAGTCTGATTTTCATCTAAACAGATATTTTTCAGATCTTGAAGAGAATGACAATGTTATTCGCATCTTGCATCTTTCTAGCTAAGAGTTTCTCAAACAATAATTTAATTTGAAGACAAGTAAAATTTTGATAGTATAGAGATTAAAGTATATGGTTATGCATAGTTTTGGTTCTCTAAAGCAAAATGATCTTAATCAAAGCCTGAAAACACACGTGCCTAAAATTGGAACAGTGACAGCAGAAGTGTTCAGGCACTCTTAGCACACATGGACTATTTGCTTTTGTGGCACTGTGCATGACCAAACTATCTGCCAGAACAATTTAAGGGAAGAAGGATTTACTCCTTCTTCTGTGAGAGTTTGATTTCATCATGATAGGTATGAAGCAGAGTAAAGAATAAATAGAGGAAGGGGCCAGGCTGAGATATAGCCCCAAAGACATGCCCCAGGGTCTCCTCCAACTAGGGTCTACATTTTACCTTCTGTTCCTCCTAATTAGTCCATTCTGTTATGAATGTGTCAAGGGATTAATCCATTCCTTAGCTCAGATTCCTCAGATTGTAACCGTCTGGAAATGCCAGTACAGACACACCCAGAAATACACTTCACAACTCCCCTAGTGCTAATTCAATCAATTTTGCAATCAAAGTTAAGAATTACACTGGTCTTGTATTTATAATGCTTGAATGAGAGAAAGGCTACCAGAAAGTATATATTAAATAAATAAATAAAAATTTGACCACTTTTTCGTGGAAATGACATTATCATACAGACAGAGAGAGAGAGAGAGAGAGCGAGAGAGAGAGAAGAATGAAATAGTAAGTAGAAAATAAATGTCAGAACATTGGGAACTGGAGATGACCATTAGGATAAAAAAAAATCACTTTAATGTAAAGGACAAAGCTGAAGATAATAGGCCAAACCTCTTTCCACGCTAAGACTCTTCTTCCAAATATACATGCATATTCAATTTTCTATAAAAATGCCTTATTGAGCTGTACTTTTTAGGTGATTACAGTGATTCACAATCTGCAACTTGCTGAGAATTAATTTGTTTTTCTCCAGGCATTCTTATTTTTATTTCTTTCTCTGTTTCCTCAGTGAAAAGATTTTATTTTTATAGTGTCATATGTTGTGCATTATCTCTTGACAAGGGGTGATATAAGCAAAGGAGGCCATCAAGATTAGGAAGAAGTTCAAAAGAAGAAATAAGAAAAACCACCTGAACAGGGTCACAGGGTGAAGCAATTGGAGTACCCCTTCAGTAGGCCTATCTAAAAGACTGCCAAATTGCATAACTCTTGTCTCTAAGGGGAAAAGAAAGTCCTTGAATCATGAATGGAATAGGAGCTGAGAATGAGAAGTAAAGGCAAGAGTAATTAGCATTACAAGTTCTAGGTAGGGAACTAGAAAAATGTCAGAACAGGGCAACTGTCAAATGTTCATATGAGAGTCCATTGGATATTCTGGACAAGGGCTTCCAAAAGCATCACTATATTGAGTTCCTCCTCATTTTTCTTTTGTCTTCCAAGGCTGAACTCTAGAGTGGGAATGTCCCTATTCCCTATTAGCAGTTTGGGTAACCCCTTCAGAGGATGATGTGATAAGAATAGGAGGTAGGAATTGGCTAGGCAGCTAGGGTAAAAAGACCCCCAAGAAATGTAGCCAGTTTCTTGGCTAAAAGTCAAAATGCCCTTGGCCCTGTTAGAAACATACTTTGTTCCAAAGGCCAAAAATGTCAAAAATATTTGGGAGCTTGTATCTAATCCTTAAAAGAATTTTTAGGGTTACCTCTTCAGAGGGGGGAATGTTGGAGGGGAGGGAGTGGGCATGGATTTGATCAAAACACCTTATGTGCATGTATGAAATTCTCAATAAAGTTTTTGTAAATATTTAAAAAAAGAAACCACCTGAAGAAATAATGCACATTTTAGGTTCTGATAAAAATTCTATAAGCCTATGACTAAAGCAGACACGCTATAAAATGAAACATTTGTTAAAACATGAAACTCATCACTGTATTATAAACTCACAAATCAAAATAGTATACAGCAAGATTAAGATAACCACTCACACAAGCATGTACCCAGCCCCAAACGCTGTGTATCTCCGTGAGCTTCTACACATTTAAAATGGCCTTTCTGAAACCACGGAGCTTTGCTTAGGTTTTACACTTTCGTTTTCAGTTGCCTTTTTATGGAGCATCACAAGAAAAAAAATTATGGCAAAGTTGAATCTAGAAAAACATTTTAAAAATGAACCTTTAAAACTGAAAAGCTTTTTCTCTACATACAAAAAATAGAACTATAAAAACAATGTATTTCCATTTTCCAAGAAGAAGTATCCGAATTTTAGTAAACGAATTGAATACGTACAGATTTTTAACATTTATTGTTTGCTATTACCAACCAGAGATTGACATCTGTGTATAAAGTTCACTTAGCTACTTTTTTCTTACATTCTAGCTTTCTATGAAAAACATATGCTGTACGCATTATAAGGAAATCAATTATTTTAACAGAAGTTCATATTTAAAATTTACCCATATTCAGACACTAGAGACTAACCTTTTAAATATTGTGACAAATTTATTGAACTGTCACAAAATGTCTAGAAAAAAATTAATTAATACTCAACTTTTATTGTGGTGGATACAGTTATTTCTAGTTTGCTCATTTATTTCTAATCAGTTAATACAATTTATCTTCAAAGAGAAAATACATCCAACAAGGTATATTAAATGTTCTTAACCTACAGTAAACTCTGAAACAAAATCAGAGTAAAAATTTGTGTGAGTCCGATTCAGTATGTCAAAGCAGGTAATAGAGGAATGCAAAGTTGGACATTGTGGTGCACGTCTTTAATATTGGTATATTGGAGGCAGAGTCAGAGGAATCTGTGAGATTGAGGCCAGCCTGGTCTATTTAGCAAGTTCTAGGCCAGGTGGGGTTAAAGGGAGATGTATCTCAAACAAAACAACAACAACAACAAAAGTAGTGGGGGTTACAAGAAAACATAAAATATTGAAGAAAATTCCATGCAATAGTATGTTTCACCGTATGTCCTCCCAACAGCAGTCGTGCGTTCCCACTGAGACCTCCAGAGGTTCTTAAAACAAAGTGCCACAGAAGTGTCCACCCCAAGACAAAACAGGGAAATATTTATCAGATATCTTTTTGTCCCCAATGAATTTGGATGAGCCTGTAATAATGCCTTCTTCATAAATACTATGCTCTTGATATTTGTAAACATCTTTTCCCATATTATTATTGTTATTTTATTTGATTGGTCTTTGACAGCAATTGCTTTTTCAATCCATATTATCAGAAGTTAAGAGAATGAATCAATTGTTGTCTTTTACCCGTATGATTTAAATATACCTTATTTCTTGGTTGGGTATTTTAAACATGCAACTCTTAATTTCTTATAGATTTTAAATAATTATATGTTTTATTCCATTTTAAGTGTTATATTTACTTTCCAAAGTAGATCAGACAAAGATTCAATTGACTGTTATCTAAATTTTCCCATGTTGAACTTCATCAGAGTAATATTTCTTCATACTGATAACTGTCTTAGTTACTTTTATCATTGCTGTGATAAAATAGCATACAAAAGCAAACTTAAAGGAGGAAGGTTTCATTCCACCTAGTAGTTTCAGGTGATATTATCTATCATAGGAGGGAAGTTCTTGCAGCACTGCATCCATATCCAGGAAGAAGAGAAAACTAAATGATACTGTTCACTTTTCTTTCTCCTTTCTATTTGGCCCATGACCTATCCCATAAAATGGTGCCTCTCACATTTCAAATGAATCATCTTATCATAGTCAAGAAAATTCCTCCCGGTCAAGCTCAGAGCCTACTTAATCTAGATAATCCCTCATAGGCATGACCTGAGATTCCAAGTTGATTCTAGGTCATCTGGCCATCAATATAAACTATTGGAGTACATCACTTCAAAATTCTTTACAAAGTTTAGAATATTAGGAACCTGTTGCTGAGTTCATAATAATGGTGTGATTATCAGCTCTTCAGATTCCCTTAGAGAAAAAAGGAACCTCATCTTATAGCCAGAAATTTTATATTTAGTGCATATTATGATATTGTCTTTGGGTTACAATCATATTTCGCTAAAACTATTTTTGTGTTAATGAGTATATAATAGTAAAATCAAGACACAAAATATTTAGTTGGGTCAGTTGAATTAATCCACTCCTGTGGCAGTTTATTTTCATGATGTTTGCTTTTTCAAATAAGAAATAGGAATTTAGTAGAAAATTAAATCTATTATCAAAATGTGACTCAAGTAATATTCACATGCAAGTTATTTTGAATTTATCAAACAAAAATTATATACTTTAGAGTTTCACTCTCTTTTAAACAAAAATTATATGTATTTGTGAGTGTCTGTATTTGTGGTGGGCACATTCCTCATGCTGTGCACGGTACATGTGGGTGCCTGAAGGAGTCAGAAGAGTTTGTCAGATCCCTGGAGCTGGAGTTACAGGTGGTTGTGAGCCATCCAACATATATGCTAGGAACCAAACTCTGATCCTCTGCAAGAGCAACAAGTGTTCTTAACCAATAAGCTGTGTTTTCAGGTCCCACTGTTTTGTTTTGAAAATAACACACAAACATGCAGTTATCATATACAATGAAATTAATGTAAAAGCTCAAAGTCTCTTTCTTTATTTATTCAATTATGCGGTCATGGTTTATTTTGTATCTACCATTGAGCAATGTGAACCTGACCCTACATTGGCTCAGATTCGCAGTGTCCAAATGAATTCAAACAATTCCATTCCAGTTTTAGAAAAGAATGACTAATATTCAGTGGTATAGGCTTTTACTCAGTAACTCGCAGTTCTCCATGTCATAAATAATATTTAATAAAGGTACAATAACAGACATATGCAATTTGGTAGCACACACACACACACACATATATATCATAATTAAAGAAGTAATCACAAAATTGTGAGGAGGTGGGGGCCATGTGAGAAGTTGGAGGGGAGATGGAGGAGTGGAAATGGTGTAAATACGTTATTCATGTATGAAACTATATTAAAAATTAAAGTTATAAAAAAGTTTTCCCAGGAAGAATATCTTACTATGGATACTATATGACTTTTCTAAATCATGTGATGAAAGTTAATTAACTTCATTATTTTCATAAATGGTGTCCATACTTTGCTTCTTCTCCCCACTCATTACTGCTCCTGGACAGATTTCTCCACTACCTGTTTATAATACAGTAAATTGGAAGGTGAAATCGACTAGGGAAGTTTTGAGGTAGTCAATGCATTAGGCAAATCTCATGCTCATTGATTTCATATCACACGTAAAGAGGCTTATGTGAGTGAATTTAAAGAAAAAGTTAGAAAATACAAGTATCTGGTCACAAAGTAATGAGAGAGAGAAAGGAAAATTGATACCAGATAACACCACTAATTTAACAAGCAATTTGAGTAAACTAATTTAAGAAACACGTTTAAGTGTTGTGTAGTCAGCTGTTATTCCTGATAGGATCAGGAGGAAGCAAACAAAGGAAGAAAGCACTTGGCAATTGAATTTTGATCGCAGTTAAAAGATATAGATAAATTGCAGGCTATTATACCTTTATTAAAATCTATAGGAAGTCATTATTTGGAAATGTTATGACAGAAATACTGGAGGTAATTTTAGCTTCAGGTAAAACTTCTCAGTGAGTAACAATTCTTTATAACTTTAACTCCAGCACTGGGGAGTCTTGAGATGAGATCTGCATGAGTTCAAGGTCACCCTGAGTTCCAGAGTGAGGCTTTATGTCAAGAACCAAAGGGGAAAGAAAGAAAAAAGTCCTGAAGTCAAGGAAGCAGGACACAGGATAGAATTTGTCAGAAATTGCATGAAAGGGGCAACAATAGCAACAGTTCCCGTTGGTAGGTGACTTAGTTTTTATCTTGCAAATAATGAATTTCAAATAATGTTTGCCAAGTGCACTGCCTAACAGACATTCTAAAATTATAGTTGTAGTGTAATAATTATTAGTAGTATTGATAATTTAAAACAATATCTTCATGGTGTCAGGATGCTCTATTGACCTTAATTGATTTAAAAACTAACAAGGATACACACATTTACCAGCACCTCAGCCCTAGTTGTATATCTTATTCTCATTTGCAACTGAATTGGACCAAAGTATTAGCTCAAATATTTTCTTGTTTCCTTCTTTGAATGTCCAGTCTTCATTGACATGTACAGGGATCCATGCCTAAGGAAAATCACTCTTCACTTATCTTAAATAGTTATCCTTAAAAATGAGCTTTGACATCTTAAGTCCTCATAATGTATATGTCATTGGCTTAGAAAAATAAGGTAAAGCTAAAATTCAGGGAGTATGTCACTTTTATTTAAAACAAGGAAACTTCAAAGATTCATTACTGAAAAGAATTCTATGAAAATTATATCATTTACTGCCTTGTTATAAAGTTTTAACTTCCAAAAATATGTTATTATGAAAATAAAACAAGGGAAAATGAGTGCCTATGATATCACAATCATTGGTTATTATTGTATTCATATGCCAAGGATCATTTCCACTTATTGTTTGACTTAGTCTTTGCTTGTCTTTTTTTATAAGAATTCATTTCTAAATCCTGAGGACATGAAAACGTAGAATCACACATACAAGAAACTTTTTCAAGTATATTATGAGCTTATTCCCAAATCATATGAACTCAGACAATTTTAGTAGCTCAATCAAACCGCACATGCAAGAGAAAAAGTTAGATTGGAGATCAGCTCATGGGTGGTTTCTGCATTATCCAGACTGAGGAGCTTCCTCGGAATGTGGGTCCTTCTTCTCCACTTCCTAGCCAGTGTTC
This sequence comes from Nannospalax galili, assembly GCF_000622305.1. Classification (NCBI taxonomy): domain Eukaryota; kingdom Metazoa; phylum Chordata; class Mammalia; order Rodentia; family Spalacidae; genus Nannospalax; species Nannospalax galili. The sequence goes on from NW_008356314.1 coordinate 96,959, forward strand.
ATTGATTTGAAATGCATTAGAAATTGTTTCTTCCTTAGATTTTTCAAGAACATACAACCTACTTCCTTTCATTTTGTACTTCTGTTTAAGCATCTGCTCTTGTTGATCTTAGTACACTTCTCAAATCTATTTCACTTCTCCCAACTTAAAATGCTTCACAAACACCAGGGTCTTGCCTCTTTATTCACTCTCTGAAAGTATAACATCTGCTACATAATTGTTGTCAGTATTTGCTGTGTAAATATTTAAACAAAGTTTAGTGGGATAAATTTAACATATTTCTAAAACCTAATCATGAATCAGGCATCTCTCAGAAAGAGGAAAGGCTTGCTTAGAGAACTCAGCAACCTGAGCAGTGAGTGTCCCCAGGAAGGGGAAACAACCATGTGAACCAGCTTCCCTTCTCTCACCTGGCTACCTCGTGCTGTCTCCAGGCTTCCTTTAAATCTCCAAATTGTATCAGAGAATCAAAAAGTAATATAGCCCAGATAAAAATTTCAGAAAATGTTTTCCTTATTTTCTTCCAAGTTCTTCCTTGCAGAAATAGGTTGATTGGTTACAAGGAGGTGTTGTCTTACTTGATTAGGGGTTGGTCAGTTGTCTTCCTGTTATTGGATAAAGCTCAGCTGTTTGGATTGGATGATATTCTGGTGAGAATTACAACAATTAGGCTTCTAAATTTTATTTTACTTTTTACTTAATCAACTATGTTAAGTTGTAATTTTTTGCATAGAAACTCAAAGTGACAGTGCTTGAGGACAAAGGCTTGCTCCGTTAATGTAGTAGAATAAACACATTAGTGTTAAATGTGATGACAGGGGCAGACTCTTGAGGTCCACAGAGGGACTCCATAGGCCTTAACATAATGGACAGAGTGGATGCAATATGGTGAGGGAACTATGAGGGGAGCGGATGGGTCTAAATATGATTAAGATATATTGTATGAAATTCAATAAAAATGTAGATTGAAAAAAATGAAATGAAGCTCACATAAGTAATCATAGCTATAAATAAAATGTTAATAACCATCCAAATGAGATATTTTGTTTAATATTGAAATTATTTTTAGAGATATTGATATAACCCCACCTTCATTTTAAATATTATATAACCTCACCTCACCTCCATTTTAAGTTGTATAACTATAACAATGTTAATTTATAATGCATATAAACAATTATGAAAATAAAGGGTATTGAACACTAAAATCAAACAAACAAAAAATAAGTTTCTGTTAAAAATTTGGACCCTTTTCCTATCACAAAACCTTGCTTTAATTAATCAAGACCTTTTTTTTTTGTCTTTTTGAGACAAGGTCTCCCTGTAGCCTCAGTTGCCTTGAACTCACTGTGTAGACCAGGCTGGCCTTGAACTCACAGAGGTCCTCTGCCTCCTGAGTGCTGGGACTAAAGGCATGCGCCACCACACCTGGCCAAGACCTCTTTTATGTAAGTTACACTAAACTGAGAATAAAACAGAACAGATATTTAACAAACTAGTTATTTATATTCAACCTAGAAGTAGTATCTGTATCCATATTTACTGACTAGTAATTCAGGTGCATCAAAGTTTGTGGAGAATTGTAACTCATTTGCTCTCATTTATACCACTAAAGAACAAGAATTCCATCAATGAATATGGATTACAACAGCTGGACATTTATAGCTCAGAGATAGATACAGTGCTATAAATAAATCAATATTTTTATTTGTGTGCTATGGCCAAGGTTTTTTTTTCTTAACTTTTAATTTAACCTTTAATGAATTTTGTAAGCTTGCTTGGAATGCAGTGAAAAGTTCATCAGCAAACTACAAAGGTGTTTCTTTATGAAGTATTATCATAGAAAACAGCAATGCTAAATGACCTGCGTTGAGGAAGGGAAGCACCACAATTTTGAAGGGGATTTGATCTCATTCTCCGACTGTGCATTCGGAAAAGTTCTGAGCAGGGGGAAGAGAATAAGCCATTGCTATGAGTCTGAGTGAGGAGAGGATGGGAGAAAGTAAAATTATATAGCACAGGGAGTCAGAGAACTAGCACAGCAATGCTCTAAACACAAAGCATGTGGAGGATTTCCCCTCCACCACCTTTGGCCACACATATGCTGGACACAGGCTTCCTTTAAACCTCCAATATATCATAAAGGGAATTTAAATATGTATAGATATCTATATATCTATATCTGTATCTATATGTCCAGGAAAAATAAAGGTTAGAATGTACATTTCTTATTTTTCTTCTGAGATCATCCTTGTAGAGAAAATGTATGAAACTATTTCATATGTAAATATATAAATTCATAAAAGTATTTCATAAATCTTTCTTATCTTAAATGTTATTTGCTACAAACTTTAAAAAGTTGTTTCATGTAGAAGTACTGTCTAAAGTGTCTCACTATCTCTTTGCTAGTTTATATTTTTAGAATGTCAAAATTTAAATACCCTTTATGCTTTTTTACTACATCACTTAATTTTTCTATAAATAATTTGATTACATAACTAACTTACATTTTTTGAATTAGTATAGATCGAATCATTTTCATATGTAAAAATAGTAAGAATATCTAAGCATATATGTTATATGCAAGAGCAGAAATATTCTTAACCAGTGAGTCAACTTTCAACCATCAAATCTCAATTTTAAATATATTTTTTTGAGATTTTAATACACAAGTACTGCATTTACTGTCTTTCCACCCCCCTTCTCCCCATTTCAATTGTTCCCACATTGACCACTCTTTCTCTCAATTTTGTAACCTATTAATTGATTATTACTACACACACACACACACACACACACACACACACACACGCACGCACGAAAAAAACATGCACATATGTATACTGCTGAATCCATTTAGTGGTTGTTAAGTATTTAGGACTGAGGACTTGGAGCTCATCCCTGGAGATAAGTGATTTTTCTCTCTCTCAACAGCCAATGCTTGTCCGTGACTATTCATCTAGAGATGGGACCTTATGTAATTTCCCTCACCCACGTTGACATGGCCACTGATGTTGACATTATACACGTCTTGTTTAGGCAAATATATTGTTTAGATTTCATGAGATTTCACTGTCATACCTGGAAGACAATCTCTAGAAACAGGTGTCCTGGATCTCTGCTTCAATAATTTTCCACATCCTCCTCTATGTTCCCAAGCTTCAGGTGTACACACTGCATTTTATTTTAGTATTTTAATGTATATTTTTTTAGTTTTGTGCATTTCATATAATAGATCTTAATCAAATTTAGATACCCTTCCTCTTAGGTCCCCACATAGATCCCCCACTGAATTTGATGCATTCTGCCATATATATTAAGTCTTATCTAGTCACGCATTAGTATTCAGATGTCCCTTGATGCAAGTTCATCCACTGGAGCCTAGTCAGCCTTTCTAGAGTCACTCCTTTAAAGAATAGCTACTCTCCCTCACTTAGCAGTAATCAGTTGCCAATAGTTCCTTGGCTAAGGTTGGGGCCTGATGCCCATTTCCCCAGTCCTTATGCTGAGTTTTTATCTGACTAAATCAGCATGGGTCTTGGTCATGCTGTCACCATTGTGGCAAATTAATATGAGCAAGCTTTCAGAGACATGAACATCTCTGTTTACTTATATTCATGTACCAATCCCAGCTCTTACAACCTTTCCAACACTTCTTATGCAATGGTCCCTGAGCCATGGGTGGTGAGGTTTAACATAGGAGTCCTATTCATAGACATGTATTCATGGCTCTCTTCTCTAAAACTTAGTCAGTTGTTGACTTCTGTGTACATTGCACTGTTGTTGCTGAAGCTTCAGTGCTGAAAGTTGAGGGGTGTCTTAATATTTTCACTATGCCCTGTTCCACTATGTACCATGAGTGTAGGTTTAGAGTTTCAACTGTAGATGTATCAGTTAGGGCTGGTCATCTTTCAAACAAATATTCTCTGTGTGACCAGTTGTTGAACTCTGTAATAGCCTCCATCTGTTGCAAAAAGAAACATCCTTGTTACTGCTGTAGAGTATACTTGTCTGTAAATATAAAAATCCATATTTATCATGCAGTAAGAAATTTCATTTGTCTCTAGATATGGCAAAGATTGTATTGTCTCTAGGATCTATGAAATGTCACTCATGAATTCCCCTCTTTGAGAGAGCTTAAATCTAATTAGATAGATATTAATTACCCCCTAGATAAAAGTGCCACTAATGCACCAATAGAGATTGTTCACTGTGCCAGTTATTGTGGTTATTAGGCTTTACAGCTGGGTTGGACCATTCATTGTGTTTCTCCCTTAGCAGCTTGCATAGTATTCTCTAGAACTATGAGAGTTAGTCTTCAGGGAGCAGGCTTCCAGGTCAGTTCCTGTTCCATTACTCCTAGTCCTGTGTCTGAATTATGTCCTGTCTTCAGCTCTAGGGTCTTATCTTCAAGTTTTGGGAGATAACGAAGGACTGTGTCAATAAGCCTGTGTTATTTTTGGAGTCTCTTCAACTACCCTGACCAACAACTCAAAAGGGAGTTTCCTCCTGTCTGGCACTGTGCTTTTATAGACTTTTATGTAGCCTTCAGCTATACACACACACTCACAGATATTGTATACATATTTTTCAGGAGGTTTGGAGTTAAAATATTTCCCTCTGGCTTTTTAAATTGAATTTTTGTGTATTTCATACAGAACATATCAATCAGTCTTAATTATCTTTATAACCCCTTCCCCATTGCCACCGTCCCACTGGAATTCAAACACTCTGTCATTTGTGTTAAGTCCTATTGTGTAAAGTTAGTGTCCCCAGATTTCCCTCAGTGCAAGTTAATCTACTGAGGTCTACTCAGCCTATCTAGAGTCCTTCGCTTTAGGAAGATCAGCTCTTCCTCTTCTAGTGGTAATCAATAAAGTGGGGGTCTTTAAAGGGAAGGAGTGTGAGAGTTATGCAAGGAACTTTGAGGATAAAGGAAAGAAGGAGGTCCTCTTGTGGCATCAGAGGAGACTGGTATTATCAAGGGAGAAATGGGGAAAATGGTGACACTTTCAATGGGGAATTCATGGAGGAAAGGTTAGACCAGGAGAGAGAGTTGTGTATAGCTGAAGGCTACCTAAGAAGAAACAATGCATAGCTGAAGGATAAATAGCAAGAAACACTGCTAGACAGGACAAAATGTCCTTTGAGTTGTTGGCCAGGGTAGTCCAAGAGAACCCCTCTGACTTTTTATGCCACCAAAGCTTTATTTATCTCTTCTCTCTCTCCCTGCATTTTAGATGTATCAGTTGGGGCTAGGCACTAAATGGGCACTTATTTTCTTCATGTTGAGCAACAGTAGAACTTTGGAATATTCTCCATCTGTTGCAAGAAAAAGTTGATGGGTGGTGAGAGCTGCCATTTATTGTGACTATAATGATGACTATTTACATTATAGCAAGAAATACATTAGTTTAGGAAAGTGGTAGTAGGGGGTCTATGAAATCTCTAGTCATGAGTATTCAGCAAGGTTTATTGTAACAGGCAAAAAATTCTCTCGTATTGATTGTGCTTTAAGTCCAATTAAACAGCTGTTATTTTTTTACTCATAAAAGTACCATTATTGCATTATTACTGACATTTGACTGGGCCAGGAATCACTGAGGTTTTGTGTGTTTGTGTGTGTGTATTTCATGCAACATATTTTGATGATACTCAGATCCCCTCCCATATTTGCACCCCAATATATTCTAAATGGAGCTAAGATACGAATCATAGAATGGAGCCCAACTGACACTGAGGCCTAGGAACCTAAGGCTATCTAGATCACAGGCCATGGGAGAAAACCTAATGCAACTATTCTGCTAAATAGAGTGTTAAACTTATGTCTAATGACTTGTTATACTGAGAGATTAATGCATTTCTGAACTCTCAGCAGGGAATATTGTGGTTTTATAAACAATTATTTTAATAGTATACAATGGTTTCAGTGTCCTCAGAATTCAGGCTAGTAATAAGGACAGCATTGATTGCATTTTTTTCTGATTTTGTAACTCCTTTATTGTCTTTTTAAGTAAAATACGTATTTAAACACTTTTTCTTTCTTGTTATTTGACACACAGTTTCACTAGGTAACAAAGTTCATCCATGAACTCACAGTCCATTCAACTCTATTTCACAATGGTTTCAGTGTCCTCAGAATTCAGGCTAGTAATAAGGACAGCATTGATTGCATTTTTTTCTGATTTTGTAACTCCTTTATTGTCTTTTTAAGTAAAATACGTATTTAAACACTTTTTCTTTCTTGTTATTTGACACACAGTTTCACTAGGTAACAAAGTTCATCCATGAACTCACAGTCCATTCAACTCTATTTCCTATTTCTAAGTATTGCTGTACATATCAATATATATCATCTCAGAAATAATCCGTTCTTATCAGTGATATGCAAATTATTAACCATGTATCTTGAAGTATTGAATTTTCAATTATAAGTATTCCTTCATTCTATGAAAATAATAAATTATTCTGTACATGCGGCCATACACCTCTGCGCATTAGCCATTATGTTTCCATCCTTCTATTCCTCACATATTTAATAGACTATAGTACCTACTAATCATTTAACTATTTCTCTGAGCTTTTTTTCTCAGCTTCTACATACAAAAAAGACCATGAAATACTTGTCTTTCTGTATATGTCTTGTTTTACTTGGCTTAGTGTCTCCCAGTTCCATCAATGTTGTTTGAAAAGACAGAATTTCATTCTTTTTAAAAGACTGATTAATATTCCATTGTGTATATAATCTAGATTTTTGCAATCTACACATCCCTTGATGGAAGATAGACATTCATTGTATGTCTTGGCAACTGTGAATCCCTGAGGCAGTGCATACATGAGTCCACATGGCTCACTGATTTCATTACCTTTGATTTTACATATAGTAATGATATTGCTATATAATTTTGGAGTTTTTAAAGAAAGGAATGACTCTAGATAGTCTTACTCAATCAAAGATCCAGGTTTAAGACCTATTGAGTCAAGCCAGGGTTGGTTCATGATAAGGAAACAGACTCTTACAGACTCCTGGGAACTTGCTTATATGAACTGGGGAAATGAGCAGCAGGTCCCAAACTTAGCAGAAGAACTATTCTTGGCTGATTACTGTGGGGTGAGGTACAGTTGACATCCTTTAAGAGAGTGACTCTAGGTAGGCTGACTAGACTCTAATGGATGAACTTGCACTGAGGGACTTCTGGATACAAAAGCTTGACATGATAGGCCTTAAAATATATGACAGACTGTATGAAGTCTGGAGTTCAAGTTACTGAGGGGGAGGGAGGGTCTTAATATGATATTTATTACATGAAATACTCAAAAATTCAATAAAAATTAAAATTAAAATAATAATAATTTGGAAGTTCTTTCACTACTTATTTTGAGGAAATTCTATACTAA
>NW_008356314.1:106175-106497 GCF_000622305.1 Nannospalax galili
TTCTAGTTCCATCCATTTACCTGCAAATTTCATGATTTCATCTTTCTTTACTGCTGAGTAAAACTCCATTGTATATATGAACCACATTTTCATTATCCACTCATCAATTGAGGGACACCTAGGTTGCTTCCATCTCTTAGCTATTGTGAAAAGAGTGGCAACAAACATGGATGTACAAGTGTCTCTGCAATAAGACGAGTTCTTGGGGTATATGCCAAGGAGTGATATAATTGGGTAAAATGGTAGGTTCATTTGTAGTTTTTTAAGAGTTCTCCACACTGCTTTCCATAGGGGTTGAACCAGTTTGCAGCCCCACCAGCAG
>NW_008356314.1:108422-110000 GCF_000622305.1 Nannospalax galili
AATATCTTCTTGATTGATTGTTCCTTTGATCAAAATGAAATAGCCCTCTTTGTCTTTTCTGGTTAGTTTCAGTTTAAAGTCTATTTTGTCATATATTAGGATTGCTACACCTGCTTTTTTCTTAGTGCCATTTGCTTGGTATATTTTGTTCCATCCTTTCACTTTGAGATAGTGTCTGTCCTTGGAAGTGAGATGAGTTTCTTGCAGACAACAAAAAGATGGGTTTTGTTTCTTAATCCATTCATACAGTCTGTGTCTTTTGACTGGGGACTTCAGTCTTTTAATGTTTAAGGGTATTAATGAAAAATGAGTATTGAGTCTCCTGTCTTTTTTTTTGTTTTTGTTTGTTTACATTTTTGCTATAGCTGTTCTTTTACACTATTATACCCTCGTTGGAATTCTTTCTGCAACCCCTTGGTTATAGTCATTCTTTTCTTCAGCTCTTTGTATTGCTCCCAGAACTCTCTGAAGGGCTCGTTTTGTGGACAAGAATTCCTTCAGCCTATTTATGTCATGGAAGATTTTTCTTTCCCCTTCAACTATAATAGACATTTTGGCTGGATATAGTAATCTGGGTTAGCATCTGTGGTCATTTAACACTGGGAATACTTTGGTCCAGGCTCTTCTGGCTTCCATAGTTTGCATTGAAAACTCAGCTGTGCTCCTAATGGGTTTTCCTTTATGTGTGACTTGTTGTTTCTCTTGTGCAGCTTTCAGAATTTTCTCTTTGTTTTGTGTGTGTACTGTTTTTACTACGATGTGCCATGGAGAGTTTCTGTTCTGGTCCTGTCTGTTTGGTGTTCTGTATGCTTCTTGTATTTGTATGGGCATGTCTTTCTTTAAGTTTGGGAAATTTTCTTCCACAATTCTGTTGAAGATCTGGTCCATGCCATTGTCTTGGGGTTCTTCTCGTTCCTGTATGCCTATGATTCACAAGTTTGGTCTTTTTATGGTATCACTCAATTCCTGCATATTCCATTCTTGTGATTTCTTAAATTTTTCATAATCTTTGCTTGAGTGGTCCAGTTCGTCCTCTTTATCTTCCAGTCTTGATATTCTGTTTTCTATTTCATTCATCCTATTAGTGAGGCTTTCATCTGTCATTTCTAATTGGCTTACTGAGTGTTTCACTTCCTTCTTCATTTCAGCCTGAGTATTCTTCAATATTTCTATTTATGTGTCTTTGTGGTTTACTTTTTGGGTATGAAGGGCTGGTTCGTCTAAGTTTGTGGTTCTCTCTTTTGATTTTTTATTGATGTGGCTGTACTGATTTTGTCTTCAGGAGTTCGGCGTTGACCCACTTCCAATGTGGGTCAGAAGTTTTCAGATTTTATCCTTGGTTCTGGAATCTTCTAAGAATGATTTTTGCCTCAGGAACTTGAGTGTTGGACTGACCTGAGACCCTGGCTGTGGCCCTGCCACGCAGGGATGCAAAGGCAGATGGGGTGGAAATAAGCCCCAAGATTTCCCAGGGAGTGGATTGAGTAGCTGGATTGAACTGGATGCAAAGGATCAGGGAGAGGCAAGGTAAGCCTCAGAGCCCCAGAAAGAGGCTGTCAGCCCCAGAAAGAGGCTGGC
>NW_008356314.1:110385-114459 GCF_000622305.1 Nannospalax galili
GCAGTGCTCCTGGGGCCCAAGGAAGGCACCAACCTGGTGGGGGTGAACAGGGTCAGGAATCAACAGTGGGTCCCCAGGTGTCTGGTGCCCCAAGACTAGGAATGGCACAGGGCCCAAGCTAGGAGTAGAGAACAGCGGGGGAGATGGAAGGGTGAGCGCGGCTGGCGGAGTCAAGGCACAGAGGGCTGCACGGTAGACTTACCCGCAGAGAGGCCTGAGGGCGGGAGAGTGGGCCAGGAGCTTTTGTCACTTTTTATAGTGGACATTCTAACAGGGATAAGATGATATTTACTTATAAATTGTGGTTTAATTTATTATTTCCCTAATGATTAGTGAAAGGGAACATTTTTTTCACATTTTTCTTACTCCTCTGTTTATCAATCTTCTTTGAAAAATACCCATATAGACTGAAATTGATTGAATGCTGATTTCCTATGACATAGTTTTCAAGCCATTACAATATTAATTTGATTTAAATTCATTTAATATTAGATTTTTATACTGAATAATTCAATTTTAAAGAACTGTAAATTAGTGAAATTTGTTTTTATACTGAAAGCAACTTAACTATATTAAAAGTAATTATTAAAGATAATGCTCTCAAATGTCAAGTCACAATTCATCTATCTTTAAAGTTCACTGTAATCATTAGAATAAAATGAATAGCATGGGGAGTTGGAGAGATGGCTCAGCAGTTAAGAACATTGTTCTTGCAGAAGACCCGGGTTTGAATCCCAGCACCCATATGGCAGCTAACAACTGTCCATAATTCCAGTTCCAGGGGATCCAATAGCCTCTTCTGTCCTCTGTGGGCATTGCACAACATGGGCGCAATTACATACATGCAGGCAATACATACATACACATAAAATAAAAATAACAAATAAAATATTTTTTAAAAATGAATAGCATGAATTGTTTGTTTCTAAGATTTGAATAGCTTTCCACAAGAAATCCAGAAGGTTTAACCTTCCATATTAATAATGTGTTCCGTGTCTACAATAATTGTTCCCAATTATTACATAAATGGTAGGTTAATCTATGGTGTTCTATGATGAAAGTAAAGTGATACAAAGTTTTTCTGTGGCTTTAGCTCATGTTACCCCTCCCATGGACTGAAGTATCATGAAGTTCATTTAATGTCTAAATATGTGTTACACCTCATTGCCTTACACAAAAATTTGGAAGGTAAAAGTATTACATTGATGTTATCATTTAATTCAAAATCTCTATGTTTGGGAATGTCTTTCCTAATACAGATAAAATGTATAAGTGAGACTTACTTTGGCATTTTCTAGATAGGGAATGTATCAAATAAGTGCATGTAGCAAGTACAAATTTTCATGTAGCAATTGAAAATTTGATTAAGACACATTTCATAAAGTATAAACAGGTCATTGGTTTTCTTGACTCTGGTTTTTGAGTTATTTATATATTCTGGATATTGATTCTCCATCTGATTATTAGTTGGTGAAGATTTTCTCCCATTCGGTGGGTTTCTCTGTGGGTATAGAATCTTTTTACCTTAAAGAGGTGCCACTTGCCAATTATTGACCCTAATTCCTGAGCTACTGATGTCAGACTTAGAATACTTTCCTAAATCAGTATATTGTAGGGTACAACCTATGGTTTCTTGTAACAGTTTCAGAGTTTCAGGTTTCACACTGAGGTTTTTGATCAATTAGGCATTGACTTGTGAAGGGTGATGGATAAGGGTCTAATTTCATTCTACAGTTAGAAAATCAGTTTGGCCATCATCATGTTTTGAAGAAGCTGTCAGTCCTCCAGTGTGTATTCCTGCCACTTTTGTCAACTATCAGCGGAAATTGCAGGCGCTTATGTTTATGTCCTTTGACCCTAAGTCGAAAGCAAACCTCTATACCTAGGGCTCAAGGAATAGCATGGAACACGGGCTAGAGAGAATACTGATGCATCACTCTACTCTCATCAGCAAAGCTTCCTCATACAACAGAGGGAGATGACCACAAAAGGCCACAACTTGCCAAATTGTAGAGAATAAGAGACTGTAGAGTGTGGGTTCCTGGATTCTTATGTTAAACTTCACCCACCCAGGGCTTTGCAATCATTGAGGAAGAGGGAGATGAAAGATAGTAAGAGCCAGAGGAAGAGGTACATGATCATATCAAAATAGAGTCTTACAGGCTCCTGGGACCTTGCTCATATGAACTTACAGCCATGGGGTCATCAAGCAAAAGACCCATGGAAACTCAATCATACAAAAACCAGCATAGAACTAGGGAAACGGTTAAGGAGGTCACAATTTTGGTGAGAAACTTTTGGCAGCTGATCACTGCTGGGTGATGGAGAGATGATCTTCTTTTAGAGGAGTGAAGCTAGACAGATTGAATAGACTCCAGTGGATAAATTCACATCGAAGGACATCTGGGTATACACTCTTGGCTGGATAGACCATAATATATATGACAAAACGTATGAAGTCTTGTGGGCATGTTATAAGGGAGTGCAGATAGGGATGAGAGACTAAATATGATTAATATGTATGAAATCCACAAAAATTCAATAAAAATATATTTTAAAAAAGAATACAAGTGGGATTGGAATTGAATATAGCAAGATGTCACTACCTTCCAAAGACTTTTTAGATAGCTCTTACCTTTTTATATATTGAAGCTGTTTCAGATGCTGTATTTTTAACCGGTCTCTGTGATTTGAGTATTTCTTAATTTAGCTTATTATATTGCTAAAATTACAATATTGGATGATTGCTAAAGTTTTTGAGTTTTTGATACCAGTTAACCAGGTTTTTGTGCTGAAATGAACCATGTACATAAGTAATTTCAGTTCTGGAAGAATCAGTACTACCATATGTAAAGACTATGGGATTCATGATGACACCTATTTTTCCTTTTCTATTTCCTACATGGCAGATTTATGACTTGGGGTCAGCACAGTATATAATGGCCCCTTAATTTTTGTGTTGAAGAAAGTGTGATGCAGTTTTCATTGTGGGTTCATGAGCTGTAAAAATGTGAAAATGTTTTCTCAATTAAATATCCAAAATATATACCTCAGAAAGCATTTCCTTTTATCTAAGAACAAGCATTCAGTGGGGAATAATGAATTCTGAGGATCACTTACATTGCCACAGAGATGATTCTCACTACCTGTAAGTTATCCTGAACCATACTGTCAACATAATATTATTGTTTTACTGGGAGTATTTTATTTTTCATCCCCACTTGAAAGTTTGAGGATTGGTTCAGATCTCATGAAGTGTCATGGTTAAGGATCAAGATCCAGGGCCAGTTTACCTGTGTTTGAGAACTCCTTTATACTGACAAACTTTAAAATTGTGGATCAATCAGTGTATCTTTTAAATTATCATCTCTAAAAGGGAGGTATGTCGAGAATTTCAAAAATATTTTGTAGAGTAACTATCAGTTTCAGCCATGACTATGCTCTCTGGTTTCATTAATATTATTAACATTTAAGGAAATTGCAGTCTTAATTGATTTTCTTTGGAATACTAGAAAACCATAAACAGTAGTTCTACAGCTTTTCATTGAACAAATTATAATTAATTGAGTTCTTGAAACTCTCACTTGCTTATTTTATTCAATTCCAACGTGCGACCTATAACTTGGTGATATATGACTAAATGTGAACTATTTTCCAAATTTTAAGTTGTTAATGGAGACAGCAAAGATATTTACAGTGTTTTATAGAGCCCTTGGTATTTCATTTGAAGAAATAACTAATTCAATATTCACTTAACTATGTCCAGAACAGAAACTACTTTGATCTCTCTTGGATTTAATGAGTGCTCATTTTGCTATATGTACTATGATCCACTATATCAACCAGTGAAATATCTTTAAATGGCTAATTAGACAACAGTTCAGTTTAATTGTGTTTTCCTTATACACATTATGCACTTTAAAGAACATACTAAATCAATTATGTGGAAAAAAATTTGATTTTATGTATGATAGTTATATATGAATAAATTAGACATGGCATTTTCTACATAAATGTTCCAGTTTTTTATTGTGCTTGAGATAGCTTTTTGAATTGTAAATATTATGCTAAAGA
>NW_008356314.1:114527-130340 GCF_000622305.1 Nannospalax galili
TCAATTCCAATTTGAGATCTGCTTTTTAAAAATAAGGGTAAAGACGTAACTAAATTTTAGAAATAACAATAGCTTTATTAAAGTCCATTCTTCCTTATACACATTATGCACTTTAAAGAACATACTAAATCAATTATGTGGTAGTGGCTTAATTGATGAATTTCTGCTATGAAGAGGTTTGTAGACACTAAAAAAAATTTAATTATGTCACATCCATCTTAAGTCCTACACACTGATTTTTCTCATAGTTGGTGAATACTTTATAATAAAGATAGATTGTTAATTGGGCCTAGAAGTAAGGGATGAAAACCTTAAATTGAATTCTAGCATGAAACAATCTATAAGGACATGGAGAAAATTGATTAATTAAGGACACAGGACAAACTGAAGGCAAAAAATTAGAGCGGCTTAAAATAAAGTTTCCCCTGGAATTGATTTAAAATTTCAAAGAATATCAAGAGCCAGAAACAAGAGCAGACTTTTCAACACTGTCAGAGGATAGCCAATAATAAACAGGAGAATTACAGCTTGAATAATAGGCAAATAAATTTGGTTGCAGAGGAGTAAAAATTTAGATTTACTAATATATATTACATTGAGGAAAACATGGATAAGACAATTCAGGAATCAAAACCTTTTAGATAGTTGAGGTTAAAATCAATATGGACTAATACAAACTTCTGTTTTGATTTTATTACATAGTCCATGCATTGATTAACCTTTAAATTCTGCCACTGTTTTTATGGATTTAAGTAGCTTTATATTATTTAATAGGTAGAAACCTGTAGTAGGAGGCCTCCAAAGATGGCGCCGACCCAGAGCCCTGGGATTCAGTGGGAATTCACTTCACTTCTTGGTCAGCAAATAGCCCTCCAAAAGGAGCCCACGCACCCTCTGTACCCTGCTCATGAGCCCAGTGACTGCTGACAGACTGTGTGGCTCAGACCAATCAGAAAACGATATGAAGACTAAAGGGACTTGGGGGCGGAGAAAAGAGAAATATAAGGCCTGCCCCCTCCTGCATTAAAGGAGCCTGCAGCACCTCGCCTAGTGCTTGCTTCTACAGGACTCCTGGGGTCTGTATGTTGTGACTCCACACCTCTTGCCCCCCCCGATCAGCAGGGGACACAATCCAGGTTAGGGTCTTCACAGCTGGCCTGAGGATAACCCACAACAGAGATCTTCATGTTTTGTAGGATTGCCTGATTATATAACACCACTTGACCTGAAATATAGCTTCCCAGATGTTTGTCTAAATGAGCCAAGTACTCATTGGGTGGTGTCTTGTTGAAGACTTAAACAGATATCATAGTGTAGGACTCATGTTCAAAACTTAAAAAAAAAAAAAAAAAAGAAGCTGAATTTAAACTTCACTGTGTCACTTGTTCTTAATAAGATATCAAGGAAGAAATGGGGAAATTGGGGTTACTTTAAATAGGGAGGGAGTAAGGAGTACTATACTGGGTAAGAAATGGGAATGAGAAATAAGTAATGCATAGTGTGAAAAACTAAGAGGAATGTCTTATCTCACATGCTGTGGAGAGTCGTAGGCCCCCACCCCAGAATATAGCAAGACCTGGTTCCTGGCAAAGCTGTTTTCCAGACATCAAGGCTGACCTGGTTTGAGATTAACCAGATGACCATACTTGAAAGCCTCACACAAACATGTTGTTCTAACTTGGGCACTTACCGCTTGAGAGACTCCCTCATTTCTCATGAACTTCCTAAGAAACTTTTGCTTTACTTTGTAATCATACAAGTGTAACCTCTTAATTGATTTATAACTTGCTATATAGAATTGTGGTGTTACTATGGAATTTACTCTGTGATCAATTGGTGTGGTGTAATCGTGATAATTGTGCTGTTAATTGAATTGCTCTGCCTCAATGGATTTATCCCTGCCAACTTCCCCCTTTTCCCTCACTATAAAAACTTTGTGTAGATGTTCAGTAAATGAGACTTGATCAGAAAGCCTGTCTTGTCTCCATTCTTCGCATCACTTGTCCCTTTCCGTCCCCTCTCCTCCCTCCAGGTACCCATGTTGACTGTCTCGCAGGTCGGGACAACATGGCTAATGAAAATACTCATATAATGTGATTCCACATGAAGAGTTGAAGGCTATGTGACAAACACAGTGTCAGGCAAGGGAAACCTCCTTTGATTTGTTCATTAGGGTATTCCATGAGTCCCCCAAAATATGATAGGCTATTACCACAACCCTTGATTGCCTCCCAGAATTTGTAGGGAAATCAAAATTGTTGAAAACTAAACATTCTTCAGACACAGGACTTGGAGCAACTGAGCTGGAACTGACCAAGAAGCATCCTTCCAGAAGAGTAGCTCTCAGGTATGAGAAGGAAAAAAGCAAGTTACCAAGGCAAAACAAAACAGTACCAAACATACAAACAAAACAATCAGTGGTCCTATGAAAGCTGTAAAGAATATGAATCTCAGCAATGACTAGCCCAACTAATTATTTCTATTGATGCAATAATAGTGGCATATTTATCTTTGGGGTAAGCTGTCTGATTGGACTTATGGCACATGTATCATACTATAAACATATCCAAGTACTCATGGTTGGAGAGGTCATAGACCTCAGAGAATCTATTACTGTCACTTTCCTAGAGTAATGTAATTTCTTACTGTATTCTAGATACATATCCTTAAGGTCACAGGAAAGTAGAATTCTCACCACTCTTCAGCTTTTTTCTTTTTCAACAAATGAAGACCATTAAAAAGTTCCACAGCTGATCAACATGTAGAGAGTAAGTTGGCTAGCCTACACTAAATAACTACAAAGCAGCCTACCCCCCGAAAGCACAGGGAACTTCCTGGAAGAGGGGCAGATTGATTCTAAGAGCCAGATTAACTAAATGCCTACTAAATAATGCATTATAGATATGATAAGGAAGATAAACCAATGAAACCTCCACAATATTGTAGCCTTAAAAGAAGTACTTATGACAAAACCAGTGGGTATGCCAATACAGATGGGGGAAATTTCACAGGGTCTCACATGATGATGAAGATCTATAGGCAATCAGTGAATGCTGAAGGAGGGCGAATCAGTCTTCTCTAGAGACTAACTCCCCAAGAGGCTGTCTAATCCCTGAACACATGTATACACAAGCACCACTAAATGGACTCAGTGTTTGTGTGTGTGTACTTATAAATGTATTTATGTATGTATGTATATGTAACAATAATAATCAAAGAAGAAAACAAGAAATTGTGAGGGAGTGGACGGGAATGAGATGAGATGGAGGAGTAGAAATGCTGCAATTTAATACTTATGTATAAAGTTCTAAAAAAACTAAAACAATAAATTAAAAAAAAAACATTTCACTGTGATTCATTTGGGGAATTGTCAGGAAAATAATTGGCACTATGGTTTGTGACACCAATTCATTCCCAAATTCTTTTTTTTTTAGATCTTTGTCATCTTTGTTAAATGCTATATATTTGATTAAATATTGAATTCATTGTACAGAAGAATGTCCTAAAATCTTCTTTAGTGATTTTCTTGGTGCTATCTGCCATTTAACATCTTCCCTTGTATTCTCTCCTCACTGAAATTTGGAAATTGGATTCAGACTGAATGCACAACAACACTGCACAGGCAATCACTCAGGCTTTGCGTGGTCCTGCTTTGGGAGCTGCTTACCATCTCATAGCCAAGTTAAACGTCACCAGTGAGTCCAACTGCCAACAACTGGAAAATTCCGTACGATGTTTATCTTTAAGCTTTTGTTGCTTGATCATTTTTAATTTATTGCTTATTATTCTCATCTGCTATGGAGAGGAACATAGGTTCTGTTTTATTAATTTTGTCATCATTGTTTTAAAAACAAGCGTCTTCGGTTCATAAAAGTACTGGAGACTGAGACTAGAAAAGACGATGTCGTTTATTTTATGGTCTTGCACAGTTGGGCATCAGCTTAGAAAGGCAGGTGCGTGGATTGAGTGCAGAGAACAGCTGGTAAACCCTAATGCATGACCTTTCCACCATTTTGAATAATCAGGAGGATGCAGTCTTATACATCATGCTAGTCTTATCTGTCTCTGAGATTTGTCTCTTTTTTTGTTCAACAAAAATCATGTATTGATTCATCTCTCTATTTTTGCATCCTGTTTATTTTAATACTTATCAGCCTTGTGACCTTGCAGGCTAATAGTTATTTTCTCCTCTAAACTTTTAAGTGTATTATAGGAATAGTTTAGTAGAGTTAAAGCAGGGGAGAATAACTAGCAAACAGGCATTAGCAAGAGTTAGTGTTTCTGTTCATTATACCGGGAGCTAAGCTGGCTTGAGGCACCTTTGAAAGTGATCCATCTGACTTTATTTCTAACAGTTCCATACTTATTAACTGGATTGTTTTGTAAGAATCATCTAAAGTTTGCCATGAAAATAAGACAGCCAAGACTGTTACTTAAGTTTTCACTCAACATTATCAGAGTAAGAGTTTACTGACCTAGATTACATTAACCCAAACCATTAGATGTTGCATTTTCTGATGACTTGAAATGTTGAATATGGTTTCAAATAAATATATTTGTCCATATGATATTTGCAAATATGTAAATATGAGAGAGAGAGAGAGAGAGAGAGAGAGAACTTTTCTAAGAACAATTGATGCTTCTCACTATAGTGTTTCCATTCCCCAAATCTGCAATTTCAATGCTGTGGGTTCAGTGAGATCTGTGCTCATGCTAACTTACAATTCCTGAAAAGAGCTTTAAAAACAATAAGTAATCAGGCCATCTTAACTTTATATCTACAATATTTTCAGTATTTTTTCTGTTCCTTTTTAAAAAAAAAAAAATTCTTCCTTTTGCTTTTGCCAGAGTGATGCAAATGTTCTAAAAATTTAGTTTCTTTCTTAGAAGTGTTTGCTTTATGTTGCTTTGGTTTCCACAGAGGACATGACAATTTCCTGGTTTCCATTTACAATTCCTTCCACATCTTAAATTTTATTGTGATTTTCCTGAGCAGCAATTTTTCTTTGCTCAAAGCATATCTTTCTCCTGGTGATGCCTTGTGGAAGAAGCAGTAGTACTTTGGAAAGGGCTTTAGTTATAAAAAACCTGCAATGTGGACATTAATATTTAAATTTCTGAATGCATTTGCCCTTTGTCATAGCTGTGATGGTGCAGTATATCCGTTTTCTATCCTTATTCATCATTTTATCAAATAATTGAATGCGACACATATTGAAAAGGATGGGTGCAGATGATGATATTATATAGATATTTATAGCTTGATTTAACTGAAAGAAGAATCTTTTAATGAATAGTTGGTTACAATGAATAGTTCTCAATTCACCTTAGACATATTATTAATTTGGGTATATACTGCATAAATTATGCTACACAATATTTTGATGTTATGGCCATATTTTAATTGTCATTCATGTTCTTAGTGATTAAACACAGGCAACCAGGTGGTAAGCAAGCACTCTACCACAGTGCTGTATCACCAACCATTTCTTTAAAATTATTTGCTTGGAATGACTGACCATTGTTCAGTCAGCTTGAGCTTAGGATCTTCTAGACAGCCTCTCAGTTGAGACTGCTGGACTGGCTTATGTGACATTTTTTCTAACTTAAGAAGAATGATATTGTTTCATATATTTTAGATATAGTAAATCTTCCTATATGATATATAATTTTGACCTATTATATTTTATGATGAATGGCCGTATAAATTTTGGTGTAATGTGTAATTTTGGTGTAAGGTGTAAAATGGTTGCTCCAAGATTTATAAGTTAAAGCAATTAGATACTTAATTTATAAGACCATCAGTAATATCCACACAATATTATTAATATTAAAGATAACAATTACAATTTTCTTATGACATCTAAAGAAGCCTTTTAATTTTGACAGGTATTAGAATTATTTATTTTTGCATGTTAAATCACTTAAACATTCAGGAACACTAAACCACTGAATAGAGTTTAAGAAAAGTTAATGGTACACAATTACTGACTCTAGATTTTGAAATGTGTAATTATTTTTATTCACAAATGGTGGTTATAGAAATCTAGTAGAAAATATAATATTCACATTTTTTTTGTTTTAGTGAAATATTTTGAAAGTTATAGATTTTGCCTTAAAACGCTATATGAAAATGAATACATTTTGGCCTGAAGTCTAACATAGATTGTAAAGAGATTACTAGAAATGTAAGCCGGATAAATCAGATGGGTTACCACATTGAGGAAGCAGTTATGTGAACGCCTACAAAAAATATGCCATGCTGACTTTTCTGCAAGAAATAATCTAGGCTTTGTGGGTGATATTTATGGTGGGTGGATAGAGGAAGCAATTTCCACAGTACTATATATCTTACTGATTAAATTATTCTACAAGTGCTAGGAATCCTTCTGTCTGTAGTAGCATCACTTGACAAAACAAAATACTCTTGTGTATGAGAACTCATGTGTGCACACATGCTCACACGGTCCTCAGTCTTATTTCCTCAGAAGGATGCAGAGCTGTAACTTTTGGAAACCATGTATGTTACATATCTAGGCATCTGTATACTTTCAAAGAAGTACAAAATAAGGACATAATTTTGTCCTGGCCCTTATCTTTGGGCAGTTCCCTCTCATCTCCATAACAGAACTGTACTAACAGTAAGCATGTGATGTATAGCGACAGTATTCTAGTAACTTTAATATTTTACAGTCATTGTCATATTTTTTTGGTTGCAAAAAGTGAGAAAAATTGCTTTAAATTATATTTGATAGCTATTTTCATTGGTGCAACTTATTTAGGTTTTCTTTGTTTTTCCATTTCATGGTGTTCATGGTGTTCACTTTCTTATTTTTAATTTTGTGCACACAAAAAAATGTGCATCGTTATGACATCTTCATATAGATAAATCTTCTTACTTTGTTCATATTCACCCTCCATTGATCTTCCTGGTCCCATTTCCCTCTTGCTGGACTTCATTCTCACCACAGGTATTTACCACTTCAATTTTAATGACTCACGTATACTTGTTCAGCCCTCCTTTTAGAACTTACCTTCCTTCTTAGTCCCCTTTCTGGATCCATGCCTCTTCTCTCTCTCTCTCTCTCTCTCTCTCTCTCTCTCTCTCTCTCTCCTGCTGCTCTGTAGTTAGCAGGGAGAGCAGACTCCCTCAGGAAGCACAAGGAGATGTGCCTACTCCCACTAAAATTGCAACTAGAATATAAACTGCATGACTACACGGATTCTCTCTCTCTCTCCTCTCTCTCTCTCTCTCTCTCTCTTTCTCTCTCTCATTCTCTCTCTCTATATATATGCATATATAGGTAGATATAGATATATCTCTCTATATAAATGAATATATGCATATATTTTCATATGTGTATATCTTTGAGTTCATTTCTGCATATAATAGGAAGCATGCAGTATTTTCTTTTTGAGATTGGCTTACTTTACATAGCATCATGATTTGCACTCTTTTCTGGTTCCTTGCAATGTCTTAACTTGATTCTTCCTTATCAATGAAGTTCTATTGTGCATATCTACCACATTTATCCATTCATCTGTACATAGACATCTAGACTGACTTCACAATTTGGTTATCATGAACAATGTTACTATTAGCATGATGAGCAAGTATGTCTGAACCATGCTGCCTTACACTCCCTTGAATAGATTCCAAGTAGTTGTACAGACCTGAATCACATAGAAGCTTTATATTTATGTTTTTGAAGGGCATTTTTATTGATTTCTATGGTGACTGTACTAGTTAGGATTTCTGCTTGCAACATGTAAGTGTTTCTTTTTCTTCACATCTTCTCTTGCATTTGTTATTTCATTTTATTTTTTTAATGTTAGCCATTCTTAGTAAGGTGTGATGAAATCTCAGGTTTGTTTTGATTTTCATTTCCCTAATGGGTAATGTTGTCAACCTTTTTTACATTTATCAACTGACCAAGTCAACCCTTGATTTTTGTGAAGTGTCTGGTTTGATTACCTATTTATTGATTATAGTATTTGTGCTATGGACTTTTTTATCATATAAGCATATATGTGTATTAATCCCCTTGTCTGATGTCTACCTAGTAAACATATACTTCCATTCAATTAACTCTGTCTTCAGTCAATACTTTGTTTTCTTTGCTGTGGTGGTTTGGTCCCCCATAGGATCTAAGTATCTGGACATTTTTGTTTCTAGGTAGTGGCACTGTTTTGAGAGGTCTGCCACCATGCCTCCCTGCCATGGGGACCCTTGCCCCTTTGGAACCATAAGTTCAAATAAACTCTTCCTTCTATTAATTGCTTTGGTCAGTGTTTCTATCACAGCAACAGAAAAGTAACTAATACATTTGCTGTACAGAATTATTTTAATTTCATGAAATCCCATTTGTGGATTCTAGGAAATATTTCCTGAGCTGTGGGAGTGTTTTTCAGAAGTCTCTGCATATGCATATATCTTGAAATATTTTCTTATGTTTCTTCATGTTCAGATATTTTATGTTAATGTTCAGGGGGGCTTTTTATGTCATCTAAGCTTTATTTGTTTCTTCTCTCTCTGCCTCTCTGTCTCCCTCTGTATAAATTCCCTCCTCCCACTCCAGTTTAAGTACCCCATTTTCCTTACTATTCCTCTTAACAATACCTGTCCTTATTATTCTACCTCCTGAGTTCCTTCTTCCTCTTTACTCTCATGGTTCCTTTTATGTATTTCTGTCCTCCTTTCCCAGTTGAATACCTCCATTTTACCCATTTCCCCCTTGGTAACATCTGTTTCCTACAATCTCCCTCTCTAGAGCTCTCTCTTTCCTGTGATTCCTCTGTATCTTCCTGGTTCCTACTGCTACATCAAGATATATGCTCACAGATAAGGGATTGGTGCGAAGATTCACAAATGAGAGAGAACATACATTGCTTGTTTTTCTGAGTCTGTGTTACTTCACTTAGTATAGCATTTTTCTGTTTCCATTCATTTACCTGTAAATTTCAGATTTTTTCTTTTCTTACCGCTGAATAGAAGTCTACTGTGTAGATGTAGCACATGTTCATTATCTATTTGTCAGTTCAGAGACATTTAGGTTTTTTTCATTGCTTAGTTATTGTGAAGAAAGCAGCAACAAATATGGATGTACAAATATCTCTACAGTAGAATGAATCTTTTGCGTGTATGCCAAGAAGAGTAATACCAGATAATATGCTAGATTTATTTTTAACTTAAGAGTTCTCCATTTTGCTTTCCATGGTGATTGCACGAGTTTGTGGTGAATGAGAGTTATCTTTCTCCACATTCTACCAACATTTGGTGTCTTTTGTTCTCTTGCTCTTAGTTTGATTGGGGTAAGATAAAAATCTTAAAGTGTTTTTTATTTGCATTTCTCTCTTATTATTAAGGGTGTTAAACACTTTTTAAGGTATTTCATAATCATTTTTATTTCTTCATTTGCAATCTCTGCTCAGGTGTTTAGCCCATCTTTACATTAGGTCAGTTTTTGATTGTTGTTTTTTGTTTGTTTTGGTTTTTGAGTTCTTTGAATATTCCAGATTTTAAACTCCTGTTGGATGTGCAACAGGTGATTTTTTCCCCAATGAGTGACTTTCCACTATCTCCATTCCTTTTCAATATTGTGCTTGAAACTCTTGCTAGAGGAAGAAGAGAAGAGAAAGAAATGAAAGGAGTACTAAGTGGAAAAGAAGAGGTCAAATTATCACTAGTTGCAAATTATATGATATGTGTGAGATCCCAAAAATTTCACCAGAAAACTGCTAAAAAAATATCAATGCTTGCAGCAAGAGGCAGGTTGCAAAGTAAATTTATAAAAATCGGTAACCCTTCTATATGGTAATAACAAACAATCAGAGAAAGCATTCATGAAAACCCTCCCTTTAACAATAGCTTAAAAAATACCTAGGAATAAAACTCACAAAAGATATTAAACATATCAGCAATGAAAATATTAAGGCTTTGAAGAAAGAGATAGAGGAAGGCCTCAGGAGATGGAAGGAACTCCTGCATTTATAAATTGGTAGAATTTATATTGTAAAAATGACCCTCCAACTAAAACAATCTACACATTCAATAAAATGCCAATCAAAATTTCCCATGTCATTCCTCACAGAGCTAGGAAAAAAATCTTCCTAATACTCATATTAAATACGCCCCCCACACACACCAGAAAAAACAAACAAACAAACACGAATAGCCAAAGCAATCTTGAACAAAAGAGATCAAAGTTAGGGGAATCTCCATACGAGATCTCAAACTGTTACAGATCTATGGTCATAAAAAGTCATAAATTCTGCATGGTACTTATACAAAAACAGACACATACATTGACTGAACATAATAGAAGACACAAATATTAGTATGTGCAAATTTGGTCACCTTATATTTGACAAAGAATCCAAAAAATACACAGTGGAGGAAAGACAGCATCTTTAAGAAATGGTGATGGCAAAACTGGAACTCCGAGACCTGTAGAAGAATGAAATTGGACACATATCTTTCACCCTGCACAAAAGTCAACTCCAAATGGATCAAAGACCTTATTATGAAACCTCAAACTTCTAGAAAAAAATGTAGATAGTACCCAACAAGATATAGGTGTTGAAAAGGGCTCTCTAAATCAGTATCAGTTGCTCAGGCATTACAACCAACAATCAACAAGTGGGACCTCATTAACCTGAAAAGCTTCTGTACAGGAAAAGAAAGAACCAAGGAAGTGAAGAGGAATTATTTGTATTTTTCTTTCATTAGCAATATGTTTACTTTTTGAGATGAACTATATTGTTTCCTTCAGTATACAAAATTTTACATTTTGTTTATTATTTTGTTTTAATTTATGTGCATTAGTGTATTGCAATCATTTAAGTGCACCTGTATCGTACAAGGCCCAGAGGTTACAAGTGTGTTCCAGGTACCCTAGAACTAGAGTTATGGGCGGTTTTCAGTGATGATGTGAATGCTAGGAACTGAACCAGGATCCTCTGGAAGAGCAAACAGTGCTTTTAACCATTGAACAATCTCTCCAAATTTACTCTTTGAATTTTCTAATGATTTATTGGTCATTCAAAAATATAATATTCATTTTCTGCACATGTATATATTAATATAATTTCTTTAGCTAGTGATTCATGGTTCATTATGATAAGATGCAGGAAATTATTTTGCATATTTAAGTTACACATAGTGCAGAGTGTACTCCATTTTCGAGAAACTTTCACAAGTTCCTGAAAAATATGTGAAATCTACAACTGTGGTGAAGAATATTATATAGAAGTCTATAAACTATATTTGATCATTGATATAATTTAAATTTTCAAATTTTTATTGATTTTCTGGCAATCTATTTCAGCTCTCAGATTAAAAGATAAGGAATAATTATTTGATTAAGATATAAGGTCAGAAAACTAAAGACCGATATCCTTAATGAACATAGATGCAAAAATTCTCAACAAAATACTTATAAACCACATACAGGCACGCATCAAAAAGATCATCCACCATGATCAAGTTGGCTTTATTCCAGAGATGCAGGGATGTTTCAATATACATAAGTCAATAAATGGCATAAATCATATAAATGGGCTAAAAGACAAGAATCACATGGTTATTTCAACAGATGCAGAGAAGGCCTTTGACAAAATTCAACATCCATTTATGTTCAATCCTGGAGGGAATTGGACTGGAGGGCGCATACCTCAACATAATTAAAGCCATCTATACCAAATCTACAGCCAACATCATTCTAAATGGAGAAAAACTGGAAGCATTCCCATTGAAATCAGGAATCAGACAATGTGGTCCACTATTTCCACTCCTCTTTAACGTGGTGCTTGAAACTCTTACAAGAGCAGTAAGATGAGAAGGAAATTAAAGGGGTAATAATTGGAAAAGAAGAGATCAAATTATCACTTTTTGCAGACACTATGATATTTTATCAAAGAAATGCCAAAAATTCCACCAGAAAACTCCCAGAAATTATTAAGGTGTTCAGTAAAGTGGCAGATTACAAAATTAATCTACAAAAGTCTGGAGCCTTTCTATATACCAGTAACAAGCAACCAGAGAAAGAGTACATGGAATCACTGCCCATCACAATAGCTACAAAAAAATAAAAATAAAATATCTCAGAATAAACCTGACCAAAGCCATTAAAGCCTCTATAATGAAAATTTTATATCTTTAAAGAAAGAGATAGAGGAAGACATCAGAAGATGGAAGGACCTCCCATGTACATGGATTGAAAGAATTAATATTGTGAAAATGACCATCCTTCCAAAAGCCATTTATAAATTAAATGTAGTGCCGATCAAAATCCCCATGACATTTTTCAGAGAATTGGAAAAAAAAATCCTAAGATTCATATGGAAACACAAAGGACCATGGTTAGCCAAAGCAACTCTGAACACTAACAGCAATGTTGGGCAGATTACTATACCTGATATTAAACTGCATTACAGAGCTATAGTCATAAAAACAACATGGTACTGGAACAAAAATAGACACATAAGTCATGGAACAAATTTGAAGACCCAAATGTGAGTACATGTAATTTCAGCCACCTCATATTTGACAAAGGGCTCAAGATCATTCACTGGAGGAAAGACAGTGTGTTCAGCAAATGCTGCTGGTAAAACTGGATCTCCAGCTGTAGAAGAATGAAACTAAACCTCTTTCACTTTGCACAAACTTCAACTCCAAATGGATCAAAGACCTCAACATGAAGCCTGACATTCTGAAACTTTTAGAACAAAACATTGGTAATAAACTACAAGATATAGGTGTAAGAAAGGATTTTTCTAAACCAGACATCAATTGCCCAGGAAACAAGGTCAAGAATCAATCAATGGGATCTCAATAAACTAAATATTTTCTGTACACCAAAAGAAGCCACCAATAAGTGAAGAGAAAACCCACAGAATGGGAGAAAATCTTCACCAGTGACACATTCCACAGAGGTTTAACATCCAGAATATATAACAAACTCAAAAAACAAAGAGTCAAGAATGGAAGAAACCCAATTAAAATATGGGCTAAGGAACTGAACAGAGAGTTCTCAAAAGAATAAATAAAGATGGCTAAAAAGCATCTTAAGAGGTGTTCAACATCACTAGTAATTATGGAAATGCAAATTTAAATCACTTTAAGATTTTCTCTCACCTCAGTCAGACTGGCTAAGATTAAGAGGAAAAAATGATACCAAATGCTGGCGAGGATGTGGGGAAAAGGGAGTGCTCATCCACTCCTGGTGGGACTGCAAACTTGTTCAACCCCTATAGAAAGGAGTGCGGAGAACTCGTACAAAATTACAAATGAACCTACCATTTGACACAGTTATATAACTCCTTGGCATATACCCAAACAACTCAACCTATTGCAGAGACACTTGTACATTCATGCTTGTTGCTGCTCTTTTCTTAATAGCTATGAGATGGAAGCAACCCAAGTGTCGTTCAACTGATGAATGGATAATGAAAATGTGGTTATTTATACAATGGTGTTCTATTCAGCAGTAAAGAAAGAGGAAATCATGAAATTTGCAGGTAAATGAATGGGACTAGAAACTGTTATACTAAGTGAAGTAACACAGATTCAGGAAAACAAAAACAAAAAACAAAAAACAAACAAACAAACAAACAAAAAGAACAAAAACCGTATGTTCTCCCTCATATGTGGATCCTAGCACCAAATCCTGATAAGTGATTATGTATCCAGATATAACTACAGAAACCAGGATAATGAAAAGGAACCAGGGAGGCAAAGGAAAAGAAAGACTCTGAAAGAGAAAACAGCAGGAAACAGATGTTAATTAGGGAGATATGGATAAAAATGTGGTTATTTTAAAGGGAGGGGAGAGGGAAGGTTATACAAGTATACACAGAACCTAGGGCATAAAGGGAAAGTAGGATCTCAAGAGAGGTGGGACCATAGAAGAAGGGTATTAAGGAAGTAATGGGGTCACCTTAAGTGGGGAAACCATGGTGGAAGGGTTAGACAATGTGAGATATAAATAATGCCTAGCTGGTTTAAAAAAACCAGAGGGACCATATTAGTACAACAACCTGCTGACAAAATATGTATACAACTAAATCAAGTAATATATATCTAGGCAAGGTTTATCTGAGAGTGTTTGGTCTTTGCCCAAGCCTTATCTACATGGTACATGGTAATTAAATTACCAGACTGGCGGAACTAACCTTCTTGGATGTTTAATATCCATACTATGAGACCTATACTAATTTGATGAGGGGGACATAAAAGACTGTTTTTGCTCCTTGCCCTCCTATGTCAAATAGCTCCAGGGGACTATGAGCATTTCTCAAGATGTCCTGTAACTGTGGTGGGTCACCCGTCCTCTTGAACAAGGAGGACTTGGAGACCCCACCAGGTGAACTTGAACCATTTTCCAGTCTACAAAGAGGAGGGTCAACACAGAAGAAACATTTCCTCCATGCTTCCAAGTGAAGCCAGCCATGGTCGAGCAGGACCTTTGACTTATCTTCACGTAGATGGAACTAGTAAAAGAAAAGAGCCAGGAGATCCTCCCAAGCCCATGTAACCCCTGAGGAACAGATCCTCAAACGACCTTAAGAGTAAAAATAATTGCTTTGTCTGGGCCAGTTATAGGGTATTAATCACCCAAAAGGCAATTATAACCAAAGATTAATGGGGTCAATATAACTTTTCAGAGTCTATATATATAGCTAAAAGCTACCTAAGAAGAAACAATGCCAGACAAGAGATACCTTCCTTTGAGTTATTGGTCAGAGTGGCCCAAAAGACTCTCAGACAGTAACCCAGCATAGAACTGGGAAAATGGACAGGAGACCCCAATCTTATCTAAAGGAATATTGACAACTGATTGCTGATAGATGAGGAACAGCTGATCTTCCTAAAACAAGGCTCTCTAGATAGGCTGACTAGATTCAGCCAATGCACAAGAACTGGTGAATGTTTGGGGGCACCAACAACACAGTGGACAGTAACAGGGATGACAGAGTATATGGACTCCTGGGGGGGGGAACGGGACAGGGGAGGATTTGGGAAGGTGCCATTTGGGAAGTGGGTATGTAGATGAAGAAGATTTTGGGGGATGTTTTTTATGATATACACACAAAAACGGCAACAAATTAAAAAGAAGACTCATATTGGAGGAGGAATCATAAAAGTTTACTTCATGTTAGTTAGCAGAGTTGATAAACATTACCATTGAAATCTACCTGATGACTTTATATCCATACTCAGGTGCCAAGGATTCAAGTGTTAACTGACTGTGACTAGTAATCATCAGATACATAGAGATTAAAGACACATGGGCAAACACCTAAGTGTTAGTAGCACTAAAAATGTAGGAAACAGCATATTTTAAAATGAAATGGTGATCTTCTTTAGAGGTTAAAAAATTCATTCAATTTTATGTCTTGCAGGGTTTATACTGAGTTCAGTATTGTATAACTGTATTAGTTCAACTGTGAACCGAAAATTTAGAGCCACTTTTGAAAGAGGTATAACCTTGCTTTGAAAATTGATACTGAATATGTTAAAGCTGTAATGAAATGCTTCTTCTAATCATGTGGTTATTAAATTTAAAAATAAAAGATATAAGATCAACCCATGTGTTGCTAGCAAGAGATAGGCCACACTGTGAAAGCCTGATGGTAAAAGTCTGGCCTACTATATGCCAAGCAAATTGAAGCCAGACAGGTAGGATTAGAGATATTTTCAATCTGTTGTCTGATAAAGCAGATTCTAAGCCTTTTTCATTCATAACAGATAAAGACACTAAGTATCAAAGATAATATAGTAGAGAAATATTTGGGATTCATATATATAATATG
>NW_008356314.1:130389-141245 GCF_000622305.1 Nannospalax galili
GTCCTGGATGTAATAGGCTGTGTAGATCCAGTCATAATAATCAGATTGTCTTAATATCACATTCTCATCAATAGATATATAGTGTTAAATGATATTTTGAAATATCTTATGGAATCTTTTTTTCTATCACTTTGAATCGTACCATGGAGAACCATAATTAATTTTTTAGTCCCTAGTGTTTCTCTAGCCTTTAGTTCATCTGCTGTTATCTGTAGCTAGGGGAAGGATCTAAGTACCATCAAATAATATTTTATGAAAATCTCAAAATTTAGTTAAAGAATAAAAGCAAAAAATTAATAACTCACTGCAGTTTATACATGCAGAGTCAGTAGAGAAGTATACACTCTACTGTATACTTTTTTTTCCTAAGTAGAAGGTAGAATGATGGTATCTAATGGCAGGGCCAAACATGAAATATATATTTATTACAAGTTTCCCCACTATTCATACTACCACCAGACTTCTAACACACTCAGAGTTAATATTTGATGCATTTAATCATACCCTGTGTGCATTAATGAAATACAGTATTTGTTTATTCATTTTAGTAGCTGAGATATACTTGTAAGGCATAACATCAAGTACCCATAAACTGTTGAGAACAATTTTAAAAAAGAAAACTAATGATTTAAAAAATAAGTTCAATTTATCATGAAAATTCAACACGATTTTACTGTTTTTTTCAATGAAACCTGGAGTATTGGTGATACAAATAACTCTTAATTTGATAAGGTATCAATAATTTAGGAGAAAAACTATATATTCATATAAATAACATGAATTTAAAAATAACCAAAGTCAATTCATAAACCAAATTTATCTATGTAATTACACACACGTGGATACAACTCCTGCATATACATGAGTTTGATAATTACCTTCCTTCATGAAAGCAATACACCTCTTTATACAATACCAGCTTTTATGAGTGAAATACATTACTTAGTAAAATTGTAATCAATCAGTTCTAGCATTTGGTCCAATAACAGAAGTTTCAGAATCTTGTAAAAGTAAAGTTACTTCAGGAATTTGCTGCCTGGTTTCATCAGAGGTCTCTATATGTATATGTGCAAATAACACACTAAGAACTATGTATAATTAATGTATGCTAATCAAAAATAAAATAGTTCTCAGTCCTTCAACTCAATAAAGATCTTTTAGTGAAAAAATACAGTTTATGAGCAAAACGACACAAAAATTGTATTTAAACTCTAGCGTTGATTTTGAAACAAACATGCTTTTTAAAATAAGCACAATAATTTCAAGGTAAATGAACATTATGCACCGTGGATTGTTATTAGTGTTTTGATCCTTCAGAGATGTTCCTTGGAAAGTGGTTTTGTATATGAGATATAAAACTTCAAATATTCAGTGATGAGTGTTGTCCTAATTAAACGGCATCATCAAGTAATGTCAAGGATTTAGAGATTATTATGCAGCTGCTTCAGAATGAGTGGGAAAAAATGAGTGAGGATTAGTTACTGTTTACTCCTTTTTAACTCCTTTAAAAACTCACTCAAGTTCAAGCTGTAGGTGGCAAGCAAGAGAGTAAGATGAAATAACTGCAAATTAGCCCTTCTTTTCACTCAGAAACTCTTCTTGAAACATTAATCCAGTCTTCTCATTTTTTTCCCTTAGTTCAAATCTATTTTTCAACTAAATGCTATCACCAGCAATCGTGTCTCAGTTTCATACTCTGAAAATATTGTTATTTCAATGCTCTAGTTCCTATATCTCACTTCAGCCCCAGGAGGCCACGAGCAGGCACACAGCATAAAATTCCTTAACATGTGTAGAATGCAACAAGATAAAAACAGATGCATTGAATACAATTTGAAAGAAATCATTGCTTTCCACCTGTTTTATATTCCTTTATAGTGAATTTACTTTATTAGTAGAGGGATTAAGAGTGCAAATCTTTATTCAATATATTATCATTTGTATAAAAAAGTAGTTTCTTTTTTCATTTGCAACCATGAAAGTATTGATTGAATGCTTCTTTCACAGTTCAAGAATTGATCATCTTTGTTTGAAAACTTTTATGTACATACATACAAAGGTGGAATGCAGGTAATAATGATATATTTCACCCTCTCTGTTCTTCCCCAAAAGACTGGATGCCAAAATTGGATTTTAAATAATGGACTTCAGTAAATAGGCCAAGGTCAATATTTGATGAGAGCATTTGTGCCTGCTGGGCTTCACGTGAGCTCTGTGTGAGCATTCACCATATTTGTCTTACATAGTGCTGCAGCCCCAAATCAGGAACATACTTGTCTCTCAGATCATACACATCTTTTTTGTTAAAGCATATGTATTTATCTGTCATTTAATATAGGTCAGTGATATAAATTAATTTTTATAGTAATATTTTTCATTCCATAATTATTTTAGTGTTACAAAATAATTTTTGAATATTGTTTTAAAATTTTGAATAATTCATTTATGAGTATAGCATTCACACTATTTCTATTCTTCTCTTGTCCTCCTCTAACTCACCCCATGACCCCCACTCACTCTCAAATACTTGATCTCTTCTTCTTTAGGTATTATTGTCACACATACAGAGACACATGCACACACATACACATACACACCTAGAAACATAGACACACACACACACAGAGACAAAAGGGGGAAGAAAGAGGAAGTCTAATGAGTCTATTAGTGTTGCTCATATGTCTATGTGCTCAGAGTGACCACTTGGGACTGAATAACCTATTATGGGCTTGTCCCTGGAGAACACTGATTCTCTTTCTGTCCATTTGTTTTTATTCTCTTAGCAGCCATTGGTTGCCTACAGCTCACCATCTAGAGGTTAAATTTCCCCATTCACATGGGCATGTTGGCTGGTATGCTCATTATGCAGGTCTTGTTTGGACAATCACTTTGTTGAGAATTCATGGCTATAATAGCATCTGCAACATGTCTAGGAAGATACTCTCTAAATCTTAAATTATAATTACTGGATTATTTCTTTGTATTCATGAGGAAAATAGTTTGTCAAAAATTAAAATAAAATTATTTTGTGAAAGTAAGTTCAAAGAGTTAGTCACTCATTTCTATATTGTTCTGTATAAAAATCTACATTTACAATGCAATGCTACTTAGAAACTACACGTAGATCTGATAAACATGGCAAATAAGATCTCAGAGAATATAGTCATTTTAAGAATGTATGACCAGACCTATTGGACATCCGGTTTTTTTTTTTCTACACTTAGCCTCAAACCACAAAAGAGGTCAAAGTACGATTAGTTTTCAATGCATATTCCTCACATAGTATTATAGAGTTTGGTTCTCTAGGATCCAGTTACTTAACTTCAATTTTAGCAGCAGTAAGAATGTCAGAACACTTCATTCCAATGTCCCTCTGTTTATTTTTTTCTAGTTGATCTGTTCATTGGAAAAAGAGTACTGAAGTAACTCACTATTACTGAGTTGGGGTCAATATGTGGCTTGAAGTGTAGTATGATTTTTTTTTTTTTATGAAACCAAGTGACCCACAGTTTTGTGTGTTTAGGATTGTAATGTCTTCTTGATTAATTCCTTGATCAAAAGGAAGTGCTCTCTCTTCTGATTAATATGGTTGAGAAGTCTAATTTTTCAGATGTTGTGATAGCTACTCCTACTTGGTTCTTATTCCTATTTGCTTGAAATGATTTCTTCCTCCTTTTGCTCTGAGGTGGTGCAAAAACATAACAGTAAGAATGTCTTAGCGACAACACAAGATGAATTTTGTTTCTTAATCCATTCAGCTACTCTGTGTGTTTTTCCTAGACAGGCAACGTTTTTTTCAACTCTATATAAAGGACTAAAATGCAGCAAATTCCTAAGAATTCCTGCTCTGTGAATAATAATGAGAATTTATCCAAAGTGTGTTTTTGTCTAAGATAATGGTCTTGATGTTGATTTTATTTGAGAGTTTGAGGTGACTTAACCATCACATGCCATATACATGTATCAGCATTTCTCTGTATTTCACAAGTATTCATAATTGTTCTTTGTCAATTACAAAATGAATATTTTAGAAAATAAAGAGGGCAAAATATTCATCTGTCCTCACAAATATTTCAAATGTTCTTCATAATGACACAAGAAAACAGCAATTTTGAAAAGTCAGACAAACTCAATTAGACTTACAAGTCTACTACCACAGTTTTCTGTATGCATACATTTTATTTGAGGGTTCAGACACTTTTTACATACATACATACATACATACATATAAATATAAAACATTTTATTTATTACATATGCATTACATATATATTGTGCTTAATAGATTGTGTTACCTGCAAAAGATTATCATTTCAGCAATAGAGTTAAAGCAGTCCAATAACTCTGTTTTCCAATCTCATTTACCTAACATTCATTAGAAAATGTACTGAAAAAAGAATCTTTAAAAATACTTGCTAGGAGTGTATTTATTGCTAATAATAAAACCAATTCAAAAGATCCAATAATATAAATACCTCTCTCACAAGCTTTCTTGAATTGCAAGTCAATTCAAGTGGGATTAATTTTAAATTCCTTTAAAATGCTTTACAAGTACTCTATTTTCATGAAAATAAGTAATAATTCATGAATAGATACTGTAGTCTGGAGTGCTTGTCTTGAGGGTTGAAATAGAAAAGATAAATAAGAAATTTATTTAATTTAAAAGGGAAAGACTTCCATGGCTGGAGAGATGGCTCAGCAGTTAAGAGAAGACGCTGCTCTTGTAGAGGACCCAGATTTTATTCCCAGCACCCTTATGGTGACTAACAGCCAGCCATAACTCCAGTTCCAGGAGAATAAAACACCATCTTCTAATCTCCACATGTGTTGCATGACATGTGTACACACATGTAGGCAATACACTCATACAGATAAGATAAAAATAATGAATAAAATAGTTTTAAAGGCAAAGTCTTTTCTAATACTTTCACTGACTTTAAAAATTATTACTGACATATTTAATGAAAATCACAAATGCATTATTTTTTAACCTGCTTGTGATAGAGGTATTTATACTATTGGATCTTTTGATGGGATATTTGAAGTAACAGAAATTAGCCTTTCTTGAAGAGTAAGTATTTGTGTTTAGATTACCCTGTAACATATAACAATAAATACTGAAAATTTGTAGACTATTTATCAAGACTATTTCCTCCTGTGTGGGGCTAAATAAAAAAAAGTTCACTTTTTTTTAATTGAGATTTTTAAATTTCATATAACACTTCCCACTCTAATCCAGACCACCTCCCCTTTCATGCCTCCCCCATTCCCCCCCCCCCACAAGCCCAGTGAACCCCATGCATTCTGCCATAGATGCTGTGTCCTATTCATTCAGATGTTTGTGCCCAAATGTCCTTCAGTGTAAATGTGTCCACTAGAGTCTAGTCAGCCCATGCAGTGGTTGTATGTATGTCATACTCTCTCTCACCCAGCAGCAGTCAAATAGTTCTCAGTCTAGTGCTGGCCTGCCACCTATTTCTCACTTCATTTCTCATTGGGCCCTTGTTTAAATGAGCTGACATGGGTCCCACACTCAACACCACCACTGCCATAAGCTCACATGAGCAAGCCTCCAGTGACCTGGAAGCCTTCACTTCCCTGTGTTCATGAACCAACCCTGGTTCTTATGATCTTTCTGCCTCCTATTCTGAAATGGTCCCTGAGCCGTGGGTTGGTGAGGTTCCATACAGGGGTCCCATCCTACACTCTACAGTCTCTTATTCTCCAAAACTTGGCCAGCTGTGGCCTTCTGTGTGCATCTCCCTCTCTCTACCCCTTATTCTGCTATGGTCCATGAGCCTCAGTTGAAAATGTTGATAGAGACATTTCACCTTGTGAATTACTTCAAATGTATATACAAGCAATAAAATTTTACTTTTAAGAAACAACTAAGAATTAGTTCTAACTTTTGATTTTATGGGCAGTGTTGCTGTAAAATGGATACTTATATGCATTTATTTCTATCGCTTTCAATTATTTGAGTGTATATATAAAAATGTGAATTTTTAAAATTTTTTTTGTCTTTTTGAGACAGGGTCTCCCTGTAGCCCCAGCTGTCCTGGAACTCACTATGTAGACCAGTCTGGCCTTGAACTCACAGAGATCAGCCTGCCTCTGCCT
Source organism: Nannospalax galili (assembly GCF_000622305.1). Taxonomy (NCBI): domain Eukaryota; kingdom Metazoa; phylum Chordata; class Mammalia; order Rodentia; family Spalacidae; genus Nannospalax; species Nannospalax galili. The sequence continues at coordinate 136,510 of NW_008356314.1, forward strand.
CCCAAGTGCTAGGATTAAAGGTGTTCACCACCATGCCTGGTGTAGATTTTAACTGTATGTTAATTCTATTTTTAAGTTTTTGAGAATCCACCACATAATTTTTCATAATAAGGGCCCTATTTGACGTTCCAACCTTTAGAGCAGAATTCTATTTTCTTCACATCCTTGTCAGCACTTATTACATTGTATTGCTCGAAATCTGTCTATCATAATAGGTGTGAGATATCTCACTGTGATTTTATTGCACTGACGTAATGATTAATGATGATGAATATCTTTCCACGAACTTCATGGCATTTTAATATCTGGTTGGAGAGATTTTTCTTCTGGTGCCATTTTATTTACAATGTCGTTTGCTTAGGTTTTGTATTTGTTTGCTTGTGTAGCTAACTTCATTCACTTTCTGCATTCATAAAATACATTCTGGTCACACTCACACTCCACATTCTTTTCTGTTTTGGGGGTGGGGGTTGTTTTGCTTTGTTTTTAGAGACAGAGTCTCCCTGTAGTCCCAGGTGACCTAGAACTCACTGTGTAGTCAGTCTGACCTACATCAAACAGAGGTTTCACTGCCTTTGTCTACTGAGTGCCAGGATTAAAGATGTGAGCCATCATGTCTAGCCCCTACAGTCCTTTGTCTTCTTTCCACCCCCATCAATCCTATTCCTTCCAAATTCCCCTCTCGATTTTTGTCTTTGTGTTTTGGTTTTGTGCTGTGCTCCACTGAGCATATTTAGCTACCTTACTGCAATGTAGACATGGGTTTAGAATTATCATTTGGAGCATGGGTAACTCAACAGTGGACAAATGACTGAAGACATTAACTTCCTCCCCTAGGACCCTTCAATAGCCCCAAGGAGGGCTCAGTCAAGCCCCACGACTGCCTCCTTTCATCTATGACTGAATGTTGAGAGGCCTAGGCCTCTGCCAATCCTGTACAGGCAGCTGTAACTGCTGAGGGTTCATGAGCACAGCTCACACATTATGCCCAGAAGACAGCATTTAACCCCACTCTTCCCCATCTCTGACTCCATCCAACATTCCTTCTCCTCCTCTGAGATGCTCTTTAGGTTTGGAAGGGTTGATAGGAATCCAATTGAAGGTTGAACACCAACATTCTCAGCATCTCAACCAGCTATTATATATTCCTCCATTAACATCATTCATTACATTTATTCTGACAAATATGTCTCTAGTTTCATGAATTAACTTTTACCACTGTTGACTGAATTCTTTAATAAACAGAATTTTGATGTGGTGTAATTGCTATATTATTGTGTGCTTACTAATGATTATGATATCATGTCCAAGAAAGCATCATCAAATCCAGTGCCTTAAAGATTTTCTCTTGCTTTTTCTTCTCAAATTTTTAAAAATATTTTAGTTATTATTTTTATTTTATGTGTATGAGTGGATTGCCTGCATTTATGTGGGTGTATCTGTGTCATGCAATTCCCACGGAGGACAGATGAGGCCAATGGATTCCCTGGAACTGGAATTATAGACAGTTGTTAGCTGCCATGTAGATGCTGGGATTCAAACCCAGGTTTTCGGCAATAACAGCCAGTATTCTTAACTGGTGAGCCATCTCTCCAGCCCTCTTCTCACATTTTAAAGCTGAATATTTCATACTTTAATATTTGCTCCATTTGAATTAATTTTTATATGTGAATTGAGATAATTGTCCAAATTCAGTCTTTTGCATATAGGTATCCTGCTCTTCCAAATAAACTTTGGAAGGGTGTCCTGTTATTACTGATGGTGTTAGTACCTTTGGTGAAAACATCTGGCCATACACTAAATGTCTATGTATTTATTCGGTGGTCCTGAGAATCAACCTGTGGGCTTTGTACATGCTAAGCAAGTACTCTAAACTGAGTTACATTTCTGGCCTCCTAAGGTTTATTTATTCATTTCCTGCTATTATATTGGTCTAAATATTTGTCTTTGCACCAGAATCACCTGTTTTGATTACTATAATTTGTAATTTGTGAAACCAAGAATAGTGAAACACTTAAGTTTATTTTTTAAGATTACTTTGGCTATCAGAATTATAAATTCAAAAACAAACAAACAAAAATAGCTACAATAAATGTGAATCTGGAGAGTTGTGCTGGCATTATAAGGATATTAAGATTTCAATCCATGTACAGAGAATATCATTCCAATTATATGTATCTCTGTTTTAAAATGCTTTTAATTTTTCTTTTATGAACTTTAAAAAAAATTTTATTTATTATTTTTATTTTATGTCTATGAATGTTTTGCCTGCATGTAGGTAAGTGTACCCGTGGAGGTTGGAAAAGGCTGTTGGATACCCGGGACTGGAGTTATGGACAGTTGTTAGCTGACATGTGGGTGCTGGGATTCAAACTTGGGTCTTCTGCAAGAACAACCATTGTTCTTAATCACTGAGCCATCTGCCCAGGTTCCTGTTTTATGAACGTTTTACTTTGTTTGCAACAAATATTTCTAAATTTAGTAGAAGTACAATCTTTTCTTTGAACAATGAGGTAATTTTAGATATTTTACAAAAAAATAAATTTCTCATAATAGTTTTCATCTTGTAGTCCTAAGCAATTTTTTAGTGTCTTAGTTTATTTTATTACTTCCTAAATTCCATCTGAGACCATCCTCATGCTATAAAGTCAGTAGCATTATCTGTATATTTAGGATAAATAGACTTATTAAATTATAATTTCCATATATAAGTTTTAGGCTATTTGACTCCAAAGTTAGCAAAATCATTAGTTCATCATTCATCAATCATTCATTTTGGGAAATATTCTATAAAATCTAAGAGTACAAATTAACAAACATGGGGGAAAAAACAGGAGTACATATGTTTTAAAAAAAAGAAAATGGAAGGGTTTGCATGAAAATTTTGGGAAAAAATCAAACAAAAAACAAAAATATGTAACCTACATGACAAACTCAAAAGTTCTAGGTACACATGAACTTTTATGTATACTAAAAGCAGGTAAAACTGTTCTGGAATGGAAAAGGAATGAAGAAAGATGGGAAGTAAAGGAGGAGTAGAGAGGAGGGTAGGGTAGGAGAAAGATCTATTTCAGAATTAAATTTTTGCTTTTTTCCTGAGAATCGACTTAATTGTGGTGATCACCACACGACTACCTAACAGAGCAGTTTTAACTCGGGGTAAAATTTCCTCTGTAAGAGGGAATCAGGATTGTTTCATAAGGAAATACTTCTTAACAGAAATCATCAATGTTATCCAGGCAATTTCCACTTACATAGGTCTGGAAAACCTTACGAAGAAGCACAGTATGTGTGAGGCTTATGTGAAACATTATACAGCTCTGCATCTGTCAGATGATAGCTGAAAAGCATGGATTTCAATTGATGAAACAACCAGAGCTCACAGGTCATTTTAAAGATGTGGGATATCATTCTCCAGGCAATAATGACTAGATTAATTACTGGCTGGAGCGAAAGATCAGCAGTTAAGAGAACTGGCTGTTCTTACAGATGACCTCGGTTTAGTTCCCAGCACCCACATGGCCGCTAACGACTGTGGGTAACTCCAATTCCAGGGGATCCCACATCCTCTTTTGACCTCCATGGGTATTGCACAACATGGGTGCACTTACATTCATGTAGGCAATGAATTCATGCCCATAAAATAAAAGTAATAAATAAAATATTTTAAAAGTAAATAATCTTCAGAAATATCACTTCATTGCATATTTTATTTCCTTTTTTTTCTTTCTTTTTTTGAGAGAGTCTCCCTAGTGCCAGCCTGCCTTGCTTGAAATCACTATGTAGACCAGGCTGGCCTCTATATCAGTGTGATTCACCTGCCTCTACTACCCAAGGGCTGGGATTAAAGGTGTAGGCCACCAGCTCTGGGTCTCTCTACTTATTTTAGAACAATAAAACACAACTATAAAAGAACTGATGAAGGAATTTACTAAGATCATATAAAATAAATGATTCTTGCCATTAATTAGGCAAAAGGTGATGAATGTCAGGAAGAATTTCGTGAAAGTTAGAAATTATGACAGATATTTGAATTATATGATCAACTTCTGGTGGACTGGGAGTAGGAAGAAAAAGCCTAGTGTGCTATTATACCTACCAGGTTCCTGGCTTGGCAACCAGGTATGTGATGATATTGTTTTTTCTAGAGAACCTCTGAGAAGTAGAGGGATGTGAAACATATTTCATTTCATTTCCTTCTGTATGTACCCCACCCTCCACCCTGACTGATCAGATACGATGCCAGGGTAAACTGCACGTGAAGGGAGATTTTGATTTAATTTTTTTTTGCTTACTACAATATAATTGAATTACTTTGATTTCTCAAATACATGTAAATTCTGTTCTTGTCATGAATCAACAACTTGCTTTAATGTTAAACTATCAGGTGTAAAACTTACCTGATTCCACGTGGAAAAGTAGGCAAGCAAAGATTATTAAGGTAGCCATTGTTTTTATTTCAAAGTATGCATATTATTTCCCATGAGTTACTATGCTCCTAAATAGATTGTCTAAATAGTAAACATTATTTTCCTCAGGTAACAAGAGTAACAGAAGCATCTTAACATTTTAAAATTTCTCAATGTTCTCTGTTACTACTATAGCAAATATATAATAACTATTTTATGTCTCAAATACAAAATGTTATTAAAATTTAAAAATTTTTCAGGGTTATGATCAAACAGCTTTTTTTATATCTTTGTAAAATTATTAGGATTAGATATTCCTCTTTATTT
>NW_008356314.1:141264-164243 GCF_000622305.1 Nannospalax galili
TTATTAAAATTTAAAAATTTTTCAGGGTTATGATCAAACAGCTTTTTTTATATCTTTGTAAAATTATTAGGATTAGATATTCCTCTTTATTTTTCTATACCTTTTGCATTTTGATTGACATTTCAAAATTATGCACATCTATGTGGGACAGTACATGTTTAAGTGATTATACTTTAAAATGTCATTTTTTCATATTAACATATTAAAGTATAAACATGAACCTAAAATGCATGTGGAAAAAATAGGAAATTTCTGATAGATGACTGGTCATTAAGTAGAAAACAAATGAGGCAATTTATTTTAGTTAAAAGCTTTGTTTCTCTCACATAGAACTGTACACAACAACCTGATGGTGTGGATTCTAAACTGTACTTTGAAAGAAAGCTGTGCAAATAAATTTCATGCCAGTAGACACTTTAAAAACTAGATTTAGCAGCAGTCACATTAGCTTAGATAATGGGAGAATTTTTCTTCATTGAAAATGCTCTCTGTCGCTTAAGAAGAACTTACTGAGGCAGCCTGCCATCTAGCTTTTTCACAGAAAAACAGGCTTGCAGACTGCAGATGAGAGTCTGGAGCAGAGACAATTTTAACTTAGCCATTCCTAATTTATCTCAAGCGTTTTCAATTCATCTTCACTGCTCTGTGCACACAGGAACACCAGATTGCCATCCCTGGGGAACAGAATGCAACCGGGGATCTAGAGAGCTGTCACATTCCAAGAAATATTTAAATTGTGCTGATTTTCTTCTGGAGAACTGAGCCCAGGGAATGAAACTCTCCATCCAGTCATAGCTTTGCGGGCAATAGATCAGAGGATATTGCCAGGTTCCTAATGGATTATTGTTATCGGGCAGGTTTTCTCTGAAGGTACGTAGTTATTTTCTCAATCCATTACCTTCTCCTATTTATCAAGTAATAACCTAATTAGCTGGGAATCCAAACCTGTAAATAGAGAAAGATATTAAGGAGTCAGTATTGACTGAGGAATAGCACTTTATTGATGCATGTTTACAGTTGAAATAATTTGATTCCTTCAGTAAAGTAGATATACTTTGAATTGCAGTGTCAGCATAAAACAAGCAAAACCAAAACAGAACCGTATTGCAGGCTGCATTATCATAAGTTCATATTAATTCTCTGGAGGATTTTCTCTTCACAGCTGCAACATATAATGAAGGGAAATACATACTTTGGAAACTTGTTTAAGCCTATGTATTTTGGAATAGTCATAATATTTTCTCTGGGTTTTAGCAAACACAAACTTTCTCTCAAATGCTGTTATTAAGTGTTTTGTTTGTCATGGATGTTTATGCTATATAAATATATGAACTGTGGAAGCATTTAATTTAGAGAAACTCCATAGGAAGTCTCCTTAGACTATTATAATGGAATACTTTGGTTGCTTGCTGACATTTATTTGTGAGCTTGAGGGAATTTTATTAAAATTAATGACTACAGTGCTAGAGAAATATGCTGTAAATTTTGTTTCACTTTTCTTAGTAAGTTAAAATTTTAATGCTTTCTCATAGGGGAAAAATCAGTATTTATAAAGTAAAATGTTTAAAGCTGACAAACTTCTGAATAGTAACTGAGCTAATGAAAAGGGAAAGACCTACGTGAAATGAGGTTTGTTTTCCAATGATCTATTTCAACAGGAAATGGTGATTTCTGTTTACTAAAACAAGATGTATGTGTACACAGGCCATGATGTTCTACACCAGAGACCAAGGAGGATTCTAGGTAGAATGAAAGCTCAGATTAATTACAAGTTTACAAAGCAAGAAGAGTTTTAAACTATACTATTAGGGCTTTTGACACATCTTAATGTTTTCTGGCTGTGTGAATGGACTCATTGAAACTCATCATGATGCTGGTATTTTTCTATGTTAAAAAAATGAGTATTAGACTGGATGGAATTGCAAGTGTTTTGGTATACTGCTACTGTATTTAACCTGGTAGGCAGAGTTTATACACCCATCAGTGGGTTAATCACAGACTCAATGAGGAAATGGTGACTATGTTTTCTAAGAACACTTGGTGAATGCATTCTAATTCCTTTGGAGTACTGGAAAGGTTATTAAAAGAATAAGAGAAACAGAGAAGAATGAGTGAATCACCCAAATAGTAACTTTCAATGCATTTTTCCCTTACTCTCAGAGGGATTGTAAAAGGCAAAAATAAAATGGAAAAGAGGAGAGAGAATAGAGTTCCTTAAAGAGTACTTTTAAGTGCTTTCTTCCTTGAACCATACAGGAATTGAAGAACAAGGACTTAAATTAAGGTTCCCTATGGATTCTTCCATCTCTCCACTTGTCCCAACCTGGTTTCTTGATCAATAACTTACAGTTCTAATTTAAATCTTCAGAAGCTAATTCTTAAAGCACACATACTCCTGGGTGCCTTGGAGCTTTCCAAGCCATGACTTATGAATGCTACAGGGCAAGATGTCTCCAAACTCTATTTTTTTAAAAAAAACTTACCATTGGATCTCCTGAAATTTTCAGGTTATGTTCAAAGGAAAGCACCAGGAGGAAGAAAAAAGATCACTTTTAGGGAACATACTTTCTATTATTTTTTAAAGACTATGAATGGACAATAAAATTAAGTAATGCCAGGTTTGATGTGTTGAAGATAGGCTAGCAGCTTAGCAACATGCCCTTTCATTTACCTTTGCAGTTAGATGAATAGGAAAATAGGAGAATCATCTCTACTTGTCAACTGCAGTAAAAATTTTATCACTCTGACCTCATATTAACCTTTCCTACTACAATCATACTAACACCTTCCAACTGTCAATAAGATGCATGCAGTTGCCCAGCTATTGAAATCTGCTCCACTTCCATATCTAATACTAAAAGGTATTTTATTTCACCTGATGGTGAGTTCATTGCAAAATATATTACTGTAATTTCATTTTATTATTTGCTACTAAATAACATTTATTGACTGCCCATGATATGTTTGCTGTCTCTAAGCAACATGTAGGAAGAAAACATGTAATGGCATTCTCTACTAAATCAAACAGTTTATTAATATTTCGGGGAATCTAATTGGTACAAAGAAATGGAGGGAATTCAGCCTGGCTCTTTACTGGCCTCTTATGTACATACAATGTATGAAATATCTTATATTCAATTAAGGATTTACTTTTGTCTTTATAGTAGCATTATCATAACTGGGTTGATAATTCAGTTATTTTAAAATTATCCTGTTATTCCATTTCATATGTTTTAGTAGCATAATGGAGAGAATATTGGATTGAGACTAAGATTAAAACAGTTTTAGACAGGGTAAGCAAGTTTGCCTACGTCTCTTGCTCTCTGTACACCTCTGTCCTACTGTCTGTGTAACTGAAATGATGCCATCTACCTTTCAGAAACTTATTAAGAGAGATGACATAATCAAATATCAAATAATTCAAGCACAATAGATGCTTGATAAATAGTGCATATTTAAATCGCAATTTATCACAGGCTTTCAAATAAGGAAGAGGGCTGTTCCAATTGAAAATTCCTTGTTTCATGCTTCTTCAATGATGCACATATTTTGGTTTGTGTTTGTATTATCATGTCTCTGTTTAGTAATAAAAATTAGAATTTAGAATGTATTTGTCTTTTGGCAACAATGTATTTATAGATGAAATAATGCAATGCACATGCATAAATAGATTTAGAAATTGGTTTCAGATCAGTTAGTATATTCTCTAGCATTATCAACTAGCTGAATAATCAATCATAACTTAGCAAAGAAAACAGACAGAACTCCATAGCATTTCTATTTTACATCTTCTCAAAGATATCACCACAGAAGACAAGACAATAAATCTTCTTGCCCATTTTTCTGTATACTTTGACCCTGTAATTTGCATTTATTTTGCCAGTCTCTGCAATAGTTATATGGCTTCAAATTCCAACTATTCAGAGCAATTCAAGCATATAAGTCTACCCTTAAGGACCAAAAAATACTTGAAAGCATTTATTAAAATAAACAGTAACATTGCTTTGGAAAAGTAAAAATAAATTTTTATTTTTTACTGAAAAATGTTACATTAGCATTGCTTTCTTTAAGAAGTAATATAGTTGCATTGAAAGAGTTTGTATAATGAGAGAGTAAACTGTCAAATGTGCATGTGCTGACCTTAACTGTGACTTTAAATTTTCATAAAAACAATACCCAGGCTAGAAATGAATTTCATTTGGGTTTCAAGAAGATTAAAAAATTCTGTCTGATTTTTTTTCAGGTATATTTCATATTCAGAATATATAGAAAACTTGCTTAACATTATGTTATGAAGTTCTCATAACATGATCTTTTGTTGGAATTTTATCCTTGGAACAAGTGGGTCATTACTTTGAAAGTGTATTGTAAGGAAGTACAGATCATATCCAAGGTCTACTGAAAACCAGACACCAGAACAGCACAGACCGACAAGTCATTCAAGTTTGTTTTCAATTCTAGTCTGTGGCTATTACCACACTTACCTTAAATGAACAAACATCTACCAATTCACTAATAACAAAATAATTTGGGGACATAACTTAATTCCTCAATAAATCCTTGAATTTTGTGTATTATTGCATTATGACTCACAAATTTGAGTATTTGTTTCTTGCTAAGTAAAATTGGATATAATTTTTTATTAATTTTTGTGCTTTTCATAAATTGTAATTTGATGGTGTTAAATCCCCTCCCTTATATAGATCTCCTCTTTCTGCTCCATGCCGATTTAATGTCCTGTCATATATACATACATATATAGATGTATATATGGCCTATAAATTCTGATTTCTATCCCATGTGTCCTTCAGTGTGGGTCCATCCTCTGAAGCCTGGTTAACCTACCAAGAACCCCATCCCTGTAAGAGACTGTCTGTCCCACTTCCAGCAGTCATCAGCTGCCAAAGTTTCTGGGGTTAGGATTTCTCACCCACTTCACATGTCTAATGCTGGACTTTTTAAAAAAAAAATAGTTTGAGCTTTTATGGGACTTATGCAGGCTGTCTCCATTGCTGTAACTTCATATGTGTAACTGACCAGCTGTCTAGAAACCTGTTTTCTTGTGGTCATCCACTACCTCTGGTTCTTCTAATCCTAGTGCTCCCTCTTCTGCTATGATCCCTGAGACTTGGGAAATAAATTTGAAATAGGTGTCCTATTCAGAATAAGAATAATGTTTCTGTATTAATCACCAGGAAACTTCTCTGGTGAGAGGTAAGATATACATTAATCAAATGTATAGAAGTTGTACTGAAGGTGTGTCAATTAAGGCTCAATACCTCACAGACACTTATTCTCTGTGTTTGACCGGTTATGAAACTCTTTTGCAAAAAGAAGCTTCTTTGAGGAATCTTGAGAAGTACACATGTCTGTGAATATGAATACGAATATATAAAATACAGCAAGAAATTAGGTTGGGCTACGGATGTTATGCAGGGAAAAGGGAATCCTCATTCACTTTTGGTAGGATTGCAAACTGGTAAAACTGGAATTCAGAATCAAGAACTCTTAGAAAAAAAAACTAAAAGTGAGGGGAGAAGGCTTAATTTGATTAAAAACTGATGCATGAAATATACAAAATCTTAGTAAAAATACTTATAAAATATTTTTAAATACAAAAAATTAAAAGTAAATTTATGATAGGATTCATCTAGGCTAGTCCTTGAAAATACATATAGGACTTTTCTTAATGCAGAGATACTTGCAAAGGCATAGTTGTTACTGCTCTTTTTTCTCAATAGCTAAGAAATGGAAATAACCTAAATATCTCTGAATTGATGACTGGATAATGAAAATGTGGTACCTTTACACAATGGAGTTCTACTCAGTGGTAAAGAAAAATGACATCATGAAATTTGCAGGTAAATGGATGGCACTAGAAACTAGTATACTAAATGAAGCAACATAGAAAAACAAGTGGTATGTGTTCTCTCTCACTTGTCAATCTTAGTTTCAAATCTTTAGATGTGAATATATATCCTGATATAACTTCAAGAGCAAAAAAAAAAAAAAAAAGGAAATTAACTAGGGGGGTAAAGAGGCAGAAGGAGCTTGAGACAGGGGCGAATGGGGACAAGCAGGGTATTTTGACTGGAGAGGGTGAGTTATACAGGGGATATGAGAAGAGTGCCTTTGAATTGATCAGGATAGTCCAAGAAACTCCAAAAATAACACGGGCTATTACCACAGCCCTTGAATACTCCTAGAACTTGAAGGTAAGACACTATTGCTGAAGACAGGCCACACTTCAGATAGGATTTTGAGTAACGGAGCTGGAAGCTTCCTCCCTGAATACTAGCTCTGATGGTGTCAGAGGATCCTATGCAATTTACCAAGGGAGAAAACCAATCAATGGCCCTATTCAGCTGGCCTAGGAAACTATCACTATTTGTGCAGTAATGGCACATTTTTTTTTCTTTTTTAAAAAGTTTTTTTTAAGGAAAAATTTAAAAACAATTTATTTAATTACCACGTGATTAGAAGAAGTATTTCATTACAGCGTTAACATATTCAATAACACTTTTATGTTGGGAGTAATCGACAGCTGTCTAGTTGTAATTAAGACCTGCTCAATGGGCAGGAAATTATGTGTGATAGTATAAACATAGCCAAGTACATGTGGCTGGATAGGGCATAGATCCTAGTCAAATCAAAATATTTCTATCAATGTAGAAAAGATTATGATACCCCACCCCTAACTGAGGCACCACAGGCAATTAATAGCTCCATGGAAATGGTGAGTTAGTTATCTTTAAAGATGTGACTTTGGGTAGGCTGGCCATGCTCAAGTGAAGGACTCACACTGAAGAGTATTTGGGGAAAAATAATTGGACTAGATAGGCTTAAAAAAAAAAAAAAGAGGATCTGAATTTGGTGTGGTAGGGGGGTTTGAGTAAATTTAAGAATAGATGAGGAGAGGTGTTGAGGATGATCCAAATATGGTCCATGAAATTCTCAAATAACTAATAAAGTTTTAGCAAATGTTATTTGCTGGGAGGGTGAGACACTCTCTTTCAAGGATGGGACTAGGATGGATACGTTAACCAGGCACCAGGGGATGGACCCACACTAAAGGACATTTGGGAACACAAATTAGATTCATAGGCCTCATTATATAAATAATAGAGTACATTAAATCAGGTGGGGGCAATAAGGAGTGGATCAAATACCATCAAATTATATTACATGAAAAACCTCAAAAATTAAACGAAAAATTTCAGAAAGATTATGATCTTGGCTCTAATTTCAATTCAGTTTCTGCATTGGTTTCAGTGTTTGTGCAAGGTGTATCAAAGGTAAGAACAACATCTACATAGCGATGCAGAATGAATATAAAGTTAGTAAAATATGTTTAGAAAGCTTTGTTCATGCATGTGCTAAAAATGGTCATGATTATCATGGTTTCCACTACCACATGGCCAGTTCTCACCCTACCCCTGGTGCTGAGACTGTTGTCACTTGGTTTGATTTGAAGACTCCGCTAGAGTCTCAGATCTCTCACACTTGTTTCTTCTGCTTTGGCTAAACCCTAATAGGCAGATACTTTCCAAATTTCAGCCTGGCATTTTAAATACAAACAGAGTAAAACAGCTTGATTTGACCACCAATACCTAAAGATCAATTTTCCTTCAGCAAATTCGTTTTTGGTTTTTTTTTTTTTTTTTTGGTTTTGTAAGAAACTTAGGTGTCCATCAGCTGGTGAATGAATGAATGAATGAATGAATGAAGAAAATTTAAGAAAATGTGGTATATATGCAGTGAAATACTATTAAGCCTTTAAAATTAAATCCTGATATTTGAAGCAACACAACTAAATTGGCAGGATATTATGCTATGGGAAATGACTCAACCAAGTTCTCTTCAAAAATTTTTTATTTTTATTTTTAATTTTGTGTGTATGATTGTATTACCTGCAGGTATATAAGTGTACCCATGTCATGTAATGCCCGCAGGAGTCAGAAGAGGGCACTGGAGTTACAGTTGTGGCTACCTTGTGGGTTTTAGGAGTTGAACTCAGGTCCTCTGCTAAAGAGCAGTCAGTGCTCTTAAAAACTTTGCCATTCTCTAGCCCTGACTGAACCAAATTCTTAATTGGAAAACAGGCATCTCAGATTAGTGGTTCTACCAATCTGTACACAATGGCAAATATATGACTTGGGAGAAAAAATATTTCCTTATCCTGAATATCTTCCTGGGTAATAATAAAAGTTAGTGATTACTTCCATTATAGGAAGATATTGTATTATCTTCCTATAATAAAAGCTAGTGATTACTCTCTTTGAAAACATGGAGAGTAAATATTATGGGCCAAATTATGTTTTCCTGGATAAATATGTGAAGATCTAATTTCCAGGACCTTCAGGGGTAGCAGTATTTGGAGGTAGAATCCTTACCAGGCAGGCTCTAATTAAATATGAGTAGTGTCCTTATAAGTGGGGATTGGGAGAGACAGACAAAACTTTGTGATGACATAGGCAAGAGGGAGGCACCTGCAAGCCAAGAAGAATGCTTTAGAAAAAATGTTCTGCCAATGCTTTGATCTTGGACATGTGCTCCAGAAGTTTGGGAAAAAACAAAACAAAACATATGTTGTTATTTAAGCTGTTCAGTCTGGTTAATTTGCCATGAAATCTCTACCATATAATTTTAAAAATTGTGCCTGCTTTTCAGACTCTCTCTGTTTGACCAAAAGATAGCCTTCAATTTCCATTTAATCCTCCAAACTGTTTTACAAAAAGCAAAACTGACTTTAATCCTAAACCAAAACCAATCTGTTTCTTCTACCAAAAATCCCAAATATGTCAATATGTTGTGAATATCTGTTTGAATTGTTTTCCCATTTTTAATGGATATTTACACATTTGTGTTAAAATTGACATAGGAAGGAATGTATAACCTCAAAGCACTTTGCTTCATTCAAAAGCATCCACAGATTGTGGGTGTGTTTTTCATGGTAATCATATCAGCAGGCTTACTAGGAACTTCCATAATCAAATTCATGGAAATAGAGGCACAGAGACAGGAAGCAACTGCCTATGTTTCCTCTGAATAGCACCTAAGGGGATCAGAAGTCAGGTCTAGTGTGGAATATTTAACCAATATACTATAAGAATACTCAAACCATGGCAGGATTTTTTCTTTACATTAAGAATAGGTGTGAAAACTGTGGCAAAATATGAATTCTGATCCTATTTAGTGGAAAGCAGAACGATATGTTTATTTTTATACCATATCTTTATATTAATATATCACTTATGACATTCTCCTTAATTTTGTTGTTTATATCAAAAGATAGAATTTTTTGAACTTGGTATAAATGTATATGGATAAAGAAAGTTAATTTGATCAAAGAAAAACTAAAGACAAAATGATATCAATGTAGAATTACAGAAAAATTACACTTTGGTATATTAATATTGATACTGAATTTATGCTACCTGGAGAAATGATTTAAAGACTAGTTTGACAAAGAATCCAAAATATGTAGAAATATTATTTCTACTTATTTAAACATGATCCACAGGGAATAACAGATTATTTTTGCGGAAGGATAAGTCTGAATGAAAGCTACCAGGTGGCAATTTTGCTTTAAACTTAAGAAGATGATATTGTGTGAATTCCTGGGTTGTTCTTTTTAAGTTCTGTGAAATAGCTGAGGTTCCTTCATTGTTTCTAGCCCAATTTAAATTTAGTAGAGTATCTTTGAAAGAGAAGTAAGCCAGCACCTCTGTGTGATGTAAATGCAATTTACTTCTTCATATGTTATTCTTCTGCCTTGTATGAAAAATAGAATACGTGTCAAAAACACATATCTAAAACAAGAACTCTGATCCTTAAGAAGGATCTTATTAGTCATCTACCATAATCAAGCAATGCAAACACAGTTTTAATTTTCCCAGCCAGCTTTTAATTATAATTTCTATTGTGTAATTAAAATACCTGTTTCTGTCCAAAACCTTAATAAAACACTCTTATTATTTGAAAAATTGTTATACAGGCTATATTATTTTAGATCCTAGTGTGCCTCTACACATGATCTAGCACTCCAAAGTCTAATTCCTTAGCTATTTATATTATAACAGGTGGGTAACTACAAATTATACTGTTTAGAAATTATTTTCAACATGACTTTAGATTTAGTCTTCCTAAAACTGCTCTTAGTTTCACATGTGGATAATGTGAAAACACTTATGAGGGTATTTACATGCACATCTATCAGTGGCAGATGTGTTTGTTTTTTTCAAGGATTATTCACAGGAATTTGAAAAATCTGTGTGGTATAAGGTAGAAGCTCTTCTCACTACCAAATGCTCCCTGGAATGCACAAGGTTGCAGCATTCAGTAGCTCTGTGGCTTAACTTGTGGTTCTCTCTTGACTTTACATATTGTTGCTCTTCAATGAATAATTCAAACTTTAAAAAAATGTGTTACCAAGAGCATTTTCTTCCCCTTCTGGAAAGAAAATAGAAGTGGAAGATTGAGGGTATTCTAAAAAATTGAAATCTTTATGAGAATAGGTGGATTTCACATGTGAAAATGAAAATTAGCATTGCAAATGCTGTGGAAGATACCATCTTCATGGGTTATCATCAACACTAGTTGGAGTTTGAGAACTAATATGGAATCTAATAAATGGCTGTAGCATAGAATTGTCAGAAGATTTTTCTTTTTTTTTCTTTTTGAGAAAGCTTCTCCCATAGCTCCAGCTAGCCTGGAACTCATTATGTAAACCAGGCTGGACTCAAACTCAGAAATCTGCCTGCCTTTACCTCCCCAGGGTTAGGATTAAAGGCATGTGCCACAATGCCCAGCAGAAGATTTCTATTTGCACACATTCCTCTTTCACTCTGAGACTATTCCATTTGGCAACAATTCAAATAATATTTGTATTTTCTAATCCCTTGTAATTACTATCAAACATTTAGTAAATACCAATGTAGCCATGGAAGAGACATCCTGTTGACAAAAAGTTTGACACTCAAATGATTAGGGTGCAAAAATGATTACAGGTAAATTCCTCATCTACTCCTCAGGACAGAATTTCCCAAACTGGAGTAGATTATGCCCAGAAGTGAGCAAGCATAAGCTTGACATGTAGATGTACATGTGTAACTGTCACAGGTCTCATCTCAATGGGCGGCCTAATCATAATAGTGAGGCAGGAAGTAACAGGGCATAGTCCAAGAACTGATAAGCCACCATGTCCTAAATATGCTAAAAGATGCTGACTGCTGAAGGTTATGCATCAATTCTAATTTCAACTTTTATGTACAACGGGGTAGAGAGAAGGTGAGTACTTGGGAGGCACATCAATACACTGCCGAGACAAAGTTCTATATTTACACCTTAGGAAAAAGTTCAACAAGTGGATAAAGGTACACAGAGGTTGATAGACTGACAAGAAGATGAGTGAGGTTCAGTTTTAAACTAAAAACTGAAAGGCAGGTCCACTCATGACTAGGCAACCATCACAGATACTGATGCAGAATATTGTGCCTTATATATGCAGTTCATACAACTCTACAGCTTCAAATTTAGGAATAAGCCATTATTAGAAGATACTTTTAAAATTTCTTGGTTGATGCATTTTTTTCATCACAAAATACAGTCATAAGTTTGAATGTGAAGAGGGTTTGTAATTAACCTTATTTTGTTCTAGTATTTTGCTGTCTTTATATAAGAGAAAGAAACAAAAGCAATCAAGTTATTATGAGGCTACTGTTGAAATACTACCTTAAGGTCTTTTCAAGATCTGTAGTGTAAGAGACAAGTCAGAATTCAGGAAAAAAGTCACAATCAATTTTTCTTCTGTAGGCTAAGCAAAACAGTTACATGCCAAACAAACAAAAGGACAAAAATACTACTGCCTACAAGACATTATTCGTGTCAGAACCATTACAGTACTCCTTTGTCTTTTTTGTTGCGGGCAACTGAAATCACTTCTAATGTACATTTTTTTTTTCTGAATGAAAGACTTGAAAAAAAAAAGAAAAAAAATGTGATGGTAGTCTAAGTCCATTTAATTTTAAAGCTTGAACTCATATATATTGGATGTTAAAGCTATAAAACATTAAACATTGTATTTAACCATTGAGTTATTGAAATACTTGTTTAGTCTTTCAAGTGTTTATAAATTATAAATATATTTATAGAATGGCAAAGTGTAGTATTTAATAATGAGCTTTCTTTTAGAAGTCTAAAAGGCTCTGTAATTTGTATAATAAAATGAATGTGTTAAACCAGGCATGGTGGCACAGGCCTTTAATCCCCAAACTTGGGAGGTAGAAACAGGTGGATCTCTGTGAGTTCCAGGCTAGCCTGGTTTATAAAGTGAATTTCAGGCCAGCCAGTGCTACATAGTGACACCCTGTCCTAAAAACAGGAGCAACCACAAAAACAAATGTGTTAAATAGCTAGTATTAATATCACAATGTAATATCTAGATGGTAACTATTTCTGTTGTTTTTCAGTGATAGGCAGACATATGCCAAACAGCTAGAAACTTTGAGAAATTTCTGATATTTTAAAAACTTCCATTGGACAGAAAGTCTGATACTTCCAGAAACCAACACCAACTAATTTGTGATCTTTTTTGGTACAAGGCTACTTTAGTGACAGAATGGCACTCTATATTTTCCATTTTAATCTCTTAAATACACAAAAATGCTAATAATTATTCTCATTCATATTTTAATTTTGGGGATATATGGATCACAAAATTAATTGGTTTTAAATGCGGAGTTCAATAATTTTTAGTAGTTATTCATATGGCAATCAACTTTAGAACATAAGGAAGCCACGTGTTTGCGTTCAGTTACTCTTAATCTCTCCTCCAAGACAACTCATCTAAGGCAATTCAGAAAGTAATCTCTCTCTGTCTATTTACCTTCTGCAGACATCCAGTGCACTTGGAATCACTCCGTATGTAAACTTCTGTTTCTTGTCATCTAACCTCAGAGGTACATGATATGGTAGCATCTTTTCATTCATCAAAAGCGTCTCGTTTTCTTGATATGTCAAATTGTCTTTTTTGCTTATTCACTTCATATACTTGCCAGGTTGTTTCTGAGGTTTCATTTTTAGAATCGTTCAATCTCATAAGGTGAAGAGTATGTTATTTTCTGAGAATCTCTGTCATTGCAGCATGCATGTGCATTGCAAATCAACAATTTCACAGTAACTCAGTCCATGCTAGTTTTCTAGAACCCTTTATGAAAGTGCTAAGAATAAAGAGAATAAATGAACAAAAATGCTTGTTTCAGAATTATATGAAGATAACGAATATGATATAGTCTAGACTAATAAACTCAAGGAACATATTTTTAACTATTTTTAATTTATTATTTTTATTTTGTGTGTATGAGTGTATTACGTGCATGTATGTAAGTGCATACCGGTTTGCAATACCTGTGGAGATCTGAATAGGATGTCAGATCCCTTGGAACTGGAGTTACAGACTGTTATTAGCTGCCACGTGGGTACTGGAATCACACCCGAATCCTTTTCAAGAAAAACCAGGGCTCTTAAGCAATGAGCCATCTCTTTAGCCATGGGAACATATTTTAACTAATTAATTTTGCTTAAAATATCACAACATAGAAGTTCAAATGATAAATTTACAGGCAAGTGGAAATCCTCCAATAATTCTGTTTCTTGAATTCTTGATAAAGGTGGAAAATTTTTATTCTTTCACAAAATATTTGATATTTTCAATTTAATATACTTTGTGAAAAAATAAATTTACAGAGAATTAATTTTATAGATTTTTGCTCATCATGAATATTTCCATCTCTATATCTTGTCTACATTTAATTCCTCCTTCTGATATGAACTACTATTTGGGATTTGAAGTTGGTATCTTCAGTTTTGATTTCAGATATTGCTAAATAAGTGAAAACAACTTAATAAATTCAAAAGCATGTCATTGACTAAGCATATCAAGTTTCCACTACTTCTTAAAATTATTGCTATCCCAGGCAGCACATACTCCCCTTTTGAAGTTCTCTCAATAAGATATCTCTCTACTTATTCATAAGCAATTGAGAGGAGGAGCTGCCATGATAAATGTTTGAATTTTGAAATAATCAACTGTTATATGAAATGAAACTTATGTGACTTTTAAGTAGACTCACATAATATCTAAGAAAACCAAATATAAGTGCTTCAAGCACTCTGTTTCTTGAAGTTACAAGAGACACACACCTTTCCAGGATATTTTACTTGTGTTCATATCTTAAGTATATATTCTCCAAGTTTTATTGTTTGCTTTTTTTAAAATTCTGTTTGCTCTATATTTACTCTGCGTGGCTTCATTTACTCTCCTGTTCTCAGCTCCATCTGGCTATATACTTCTGATCATAACTTCTTTCCTCTGATTGTGACCCAGGAGATTAAAGTTCAAGAACTAACAGAAACATAGCAAAAACATTATTAAGAAAAACTTATTCAAGAAAGTAATAGGGAAAATAGTGTTCAATTCTTTTTCTTATAAAATAATAATGTCTTACATATTATAAATTTTTGGATCATATACATTGTTACCTCAGGAGCAAAGCTATATTGCATTCTGATTAAATGTTCTTTCTATTTCATTATTCTCTTGAATGCTGAAAATAAAAACAGTTTCTGCCTCTAACATGGCCCAGTGTTGACTTGGTACAATTGAAATTATTTGGGTGAGGCATATCAAGTTAAAACATCTTTGCAATGAACAAAAACAAATATTTTATTTCTTATTTATTTATTAAGAATATTTTGCTTTAATTCTAGAAACACTGTACCTTGTTTCTTATATATCTGTACAATTTGAATACCTTTCTAATAAACTTTACTGCCACATTCGTTCTATTGTCTTAGAAATAGAGGATGTTAGAAACTGGGAAAAGAACTTTTCAAACTGACCTTTAGAATCTGATTTCATGGCTCTCTGTATTCTTGAAATATACATGAAGTCTAAAATTGAAAAACCATAAAATTAGCATTTTACTTGAGATCATATAGAATATACCCCTTTGCATTAATTCATACATCTTTATTCTTACTATCCTACTTTCTTTTTCCTTCATTAAATCATTTTGTAGGTTGTGTTTTTATTGATCTTGTTACTTTATTTTTATTGAGAATTTTATACATAGACAAAATTTGCTTTGAACAACTCTATCCTCCATCACCCCTAGATCTCCTCACATATCTCAACACACCTTTCTTCCTCAATCATGTACTCCTTTTCAAAACTATTGTGGCCCTGTCGTGCTGCCAGTATTTGCATGGGTGTAGGACCACCAAGTGGAACATGGGCAACTAAACAGGGTCTGTATCAGAAGAAAACTGATTCTCCCTTACCCTCATCAACTCCTCAACTACAAGTAGTATTTCTTGAAACCCTCCCTAGAAATGCTGTAATTTTGCTTGCCTTGGTCTTGTATATGTGGTCACAAACTCTGTGAATTCATATATGCAAAGGTCCTTTAATATCTGGAAAATTTTGCCATCTCTGGCTTATACAGTCTTTCTAGTCCCTTTTTGCCATGATCCATTACGCTTGGGATGAAGGGTGTGATGCAGACGTCCTGTTTAGGAGAGCACACTCCATAGTCTCTTACTCTCTGTACATGACCAGTTGTGAGTCTGTATATTAATTACCATCTACTGCAAAACAAAACAAAACAAAACAAAACTTCTCTGATGAGGATTAAGAGTTCACTAATTTGTGGATATAGAGATTCATATTTAGGGAAAATGTTTAATACTACATCCATTTAGCACTTCTGTCATGTTGGGGAGTTGGCCTTAAATCCAATCAGAAAACAATTGGTTACTCTGATAATGCTATAACACTAATGAGTATATATTATCAGACTAGTCATTATTGTAGCTTACAGTGGTCATAGCTGTGTATGACTATTGATTACTTTTCTTGACCAGTAGTGTGCATAGCACCTTCTTGCACTATGAAAGCTAGTTAATGGGGATGAGGCCTCCAAATCAGTACCATTTTCATTGTTCTCTGTCCTATGATTCAACTACATAGTGTCTTCAACAATAAGGTCTATCAAGTTCTGGAAAATAACCAAAACAAGAAGAAAACAACTCAATAAGCAGAATGTGATGGTGCACTCCTTTAATCCCAGGATGACTTGGGAGGCAGAAGCAGGCAGATTCAGGCCAGCTGGGGTTACAGGGATACTCTTAAAATGACAACAAAAAACAATCAGAAGAAAAGGAACCCACCCATATTCAAAGGGGTTATGGAATTGAACAGAATGTTCTCCAAAGTAGAGATACAACTAGCTAAGGAAATTTTGAAAATTTCACACTTGAGTACTGTATTATTTTTACATGATTTTCACCCTTCTGTCCCTACAATATCATACTTACATTGTTCAATATCTTTAGCCATCAAAGGAATACCCCAGCCAGAACCATCAAGATCAAGGAAACAAATTACAACAAATGTTTGTGTGTATATGGGGAAAAGTGAACAATTAATCACTGTTAATAGGATTGCAAAAATGGTACTACACCTATAGAAATCAGTGTGGAAAAGAAGCTAGAAATGAATCTAGCATATGACCCAGCTGTACCACCCCTAGGCCTTTCCTCCTACTGAGATACTTGTGCATCCATGTCACTAATGCACTTGCTCATGGGTGTTCACTGCTATTCCACTCCTAATAGCCAGGAAATGGAAACAGCCTAAATGTCCATCAAATGATGAATGGGTAATGAAAATGTGATACATATACAAAATAGAATTTTATCAGCCATAAAGAAACCGAAGTTATGTAATTTTCATACAAATCCATGGAAATAAAAACAACACTTCCACCCTGACCCCCTCCTTTATTGGTGGTGTTTCCCCACTTTGCTCTAACCTGTATCAATAATCTTTAGTCTGTATATCTACAGAGTGTACATTTTGTTTCATTTAGCACCCTGCTTAAAAAATTTCTACTCTACAAGACCTTTGTTGAGAAGCCAATTCACAAAACAGCAACAACAAATCTTGAAAAGCTGACCATGGTGTTAAACCCCCACTATCCCAGCACTTTGAAGTTGGAGGCAGGAAGATGAAGACCAAGAGTTCAAGGGCATCCTCGGCTTTGTTGGGAAATATCTATGTGGACAACATTTTTCTTATTATTCTTGGTTCTTATTATTTCTTTCTTCTTCTTCTTCTTCTTCTTCTTCTTCTTCTTCTTCTTCTTCTTCTTCTTCTTCTTTTTTTCCTCCTCCTCCTCCTCATTATTATTTAATTTCATTATCTAAAACCATTTACTCATAAATATCTTTCTTTTTAAAAATAGTTTATTTATTTTTATTTTTATGTTTCTATGTGTATTACCTGCATATACATAAGTATACCTGTTGCTGTTAGGCCAGTCCTCTCTCTCACTGCAGGGGCAGGGGGCGAGTAGGCACGGAGTCAACGACACAGACTCCAGGAGACTCACTGTGTTGCAAGCAGAGCTCTCCTTTATTGTATACAAGGGAGCAACTTTTATACCCCTCCTTGTCTTTCCATTGGTCCCCGAGTCTGGGATGTTTCTCTTCCATTGGTTCTTCGGGCACGTCAGTGATCTCCAGGTCTCCTGGCAGAACTTAGGTTAGGTTGGCAGACTCAAAACAGGAAGTGCCGCCTTGGCCTGTCCCTCTACAATCCACCCTTTCTTTTTATTAAGGGAGAGCTTGGAACGGGGCAGTAACTAACTGTCCCCTGTTATTTACAATTGCCTCCAAGGCCTGTCTTAGGTTTTCTCCTCACAAGCAGGCCTTGCCCGTCATAGGTACATGCTATGTCCATTAGCATGTCCTGTCTTAGGAGTACCTGTTGTGGGAGGATCTTACCCGTCATTGGCACAGCGAGTACTGTATAGTGACTTTTAACTGCTGTCAGCGTATTGGTCAATGACTGTGGGGAACATCTTAGGCCTCATGAATTTTTGTTCTTGATGACTATCATCGGAGGTCTTGTCTCTGGATCATGAAGCGCCATGAGGACCTGGGTGGTTATTTTATTAGCATTTCTCTGCGCATAAACTGAAGAAGACACTTAAACGTGAGGATTAGTACAATGGCAATTCCACCTAGGAGGAGCCAGGTGACCAACCATGAAGGGTCGAAGAATCTTTTTAGATTTTCCAAAATGTGTGTAAGGAATGTGGTGTCAAGGTTTAGTGGAACTATTTATGTATAATTTAAGGCAGTTATTTCCTGGGTCATTTGTAATGTCAGATTAAGAAACCTCTGTGACCAGGTACCCTTCAGGATATTTGCTGGCTCTTGTCTGGCCTTGGTAGTATTTTTAATCTGATATGGAGTAAGGCATATCTGGGGTATTGCAGGTCACATTGTTGACCCCCTATGCTTTTGATGATCTCTAGTTTCCCTGCAAGGAGGCCTATTTGTTGTTGTAGATTTTGGATAGCAATATAAAAATGTGCATTTATAAGGGTCTGTGTGTGCAGGACCTTAGCAGAAGGAACAACTATATTATTTAAAGCATGGTGGTTTGAGCAGTTTGAGTAATCACCACCGCTCCGGCCACCCCTGTGGCCACGGAGGTGGCGACCGCAATCGTGATGGCCGTTGATTTGCCAAAATCTCTTTTGAATCTAGTCTGTTGTACTATCTGTACTGCATGGAAATGAGAGACATTAGTGACCGGTACCCATAATAGGCCAGGGAGGCACATTACCACTGTTCTGTGCGATTGATTTTTGCCACAACAGGAGGAGAGCTTGCAACCCTCCTCACTTGTGCAACTGAGTAGGTCATCCGAGGAATTTGTTAGGAGAAAGAAAAAGGGAGGTCTAACGCAGGTTGCCGGAGGGGAAAATGTAAGCATTCTTTTGCGTGTGATATTGACAGACTGTTCCAATGAGTTATTAGCAGAAAATGTGTCATTGAAGATTTGGCCACCAGCTTTAAACAATAAAGGCTTAATATCCGTGCAGGCTGAGGGGGCCGTACAGTGGCCAATCTCCCAGCATGGGCCTGAGCATTTGTTTTGGATCTCTGTGGGCATAATCTGACAACTGGATTGGACTATTGCCCCAAGGCAGTTTATTCCAGCGCAGATTTTGTCCTTTCCCAAGATAAGGTAATGCCAAAAGACCACCTGGCAGAGTCTCCAGGGTATGACATTTCCAATATCCGAGGAGTAACTCTGTGTGGTGGGAATCCAAGGCCTCTGTGCCCCATCCGGACCTAAATTGACAGCTAAGGTGTAGCTAGTGCAGGGAGCGGTCCGGGGAGTATGGGTGTGTATA
Organism: Nannospalax galili; assembly: GCF_000622305.1. Classification (NCBI taxonomy): domain Eukaryota; kingdom Metazoa; phylum Chordata; class Mammalia; order Rodentia; family Spalacidae; genus Nannospalax; species Nannospalax galili. Next base: position 160,536 of record NW_008356314.1, read on the forward strand.
TGCTGGAGGAAGGGGAGGGAAAAGAGATATATCTCGAAGTGGTTTAGACGCATGAGGGTTTGTGGGTGGTGGTGTGGGTTGCCTAATTTCACCTCAAGGGTATATAGAGGGGATTTCTCTGCCCTGGGGTCTGTAGGACCAGGTGTCTGTCTGGGGGTTTTACTGGAACGCTGGTAAGGTAGGGTCTGAGTCTGGTTTGGGGGTGTCCAGGTCTTCTGTGATTGTCGGGAGGGACTGGATGGAGAGAGTGTGCATTCTTTGCCCTTGGCAGTGTTTATTAAAGGAATTAAGAATATCCTTTGTGGAACCAGATTTGATGCTGCGAAGGATGCTGAGCAATATGGGTATAAGGGGGGGGGGGGGCTCTGCCCTCCTGTACCTCCCATTTTCTTGAAAGGAAGAGGACTCTCATCCACATATAAGGATCGAACATGTTCTCAGGGGAGATCCATGGGACGAGGATCAAGGCCTTGGCCCAAAAGTCCTCTAGGTCATTTCTTTTTACTCTAATCCCATGGGAGGTTAACAGTGATTTCAGGGCCGAAATTTGGGGCTCCTTACAGTGGGAGGGGAAGTTTCCCATTATTGTGATGTGGACAGATCAGACATGAAGGGCTAAGAAAAGAAGCCGTGCTGGGAAAGGAAACATTCCTGCCCGCCAACAGTCAGGGAAGGATTACTGAGTCTTGAGTCACCTGCCCACAATATTAAGAGACCGGCCACCGCCCTAAGGCTCTTAACTGGTGGTTGCGTTAACCGGATTAATGAATGAAATAAAAGTGAAAGTAAAAGAGGCAGGGAGGAAAGAACGGTGTTTTGGAAGCAGGTAAGAGTGCTTTGTGGGTACTTCCGAGGTTCATTAGGCCACGGCCATATGCCCACACGATGTCTCCGGTAATGGGACACCCTGTCAGGAGGGTGTCCATTGTTCTGTATCCTGGAGGGTCAATACTTATGTGGAGATGCTGGGCGAACCAATTTTCAGAGTGTATGTGCCCTATAGACGGACAAACAAGGACAAAGGAGAGAAGGCCCTCAGTCACTCACCAAACCTAGGGCAAAGAACAAAGAACAGAAAGGGGCTTACTCACTAAAGAAATCAGCCGGAGGGGACCCTGAACGGAGTTGAACAGTGAGGACGGTGGGATCTGTTGGAGAGGCAACCCAGGCAGCAACAGAGGAAAACAAAGAGAAAGAAAAATGCGCAATGGAAAAGGAAACTAGAATAAAAAGGCTGAGGACTAGGTAGGGGTCCATGTAGCCACATTGGGCGCCAGTTGTTGCAGTGTGCCCATGACTAGGCATGGAGTCAATGACACAGACACCAGGAGGCTCACTGTGTTGAAAGCAGAGCTCTCATTTATTGCATACAAGGGAGAAACCTTTATACCCCTCCCTGTCTTCCCATTGGTCCCCAAGTCTGAGATGTTTCTCTCTCATTGGTCCTTTGGGCACATCAGCGATCTCCACGTCTCCTGGCAGAACTTAGGTTAAGTCATCAGACTCAAAACAGGAAGTGCCACCTTGGCCTGTCCCTCCACATATACCCATGTCATGCAGTGCCCACCGAGGACAGAAGAGGTTGTTGGATCCCCTGGAACTGGAGTTATAGACAGTTGTCAGCTGCCATGTGGTTGCTGGGATACAAACCCAGATCTTATGCAAAAACAGTCATTGTTCTTAACCTCTGAACAATCTCTCCATCCCCATAAATATCTTTCACCTTTAAAACTAATTCACAAAGGAGAAACCTAACCAATACCAGTAGTAGCTGTGTCATTGATATATAATCTGTGCAAATCTAACATTAGTGGTGAGTAAAACTTCAATTGAATGCTTACTTCCATTTGAGCAAAGGTGTTCTGGAAGGTTCCCTATGCTTGAAGAATTTCAACAAGGTCACTTTTTTTCTTTGATACCTTTTTGATATGAATATTCACTCAATACCTGGGATTGAAGCAAAATATTTTTTGACTTTTTATTTGACCAATTGTTATATATTCAAAAGTAAAATCTCTTCTATCAACTATTACTGAGTGTTTTCCATGGATATCTTCTCTGAAACTAGTTTAATGCAGAGACTCATTAAATATATCTCAGACCTATACCAAATCTAATTAACATTGCTTTTCTAAAGCTCAACTCAAAAGCATGTTTTGAATGATTTAACGATACATCATTCCTTGCTCCTTATTACCAGACTTTACCATCTTATTTACAGGAAACATGTACTATATAAGGTCTCAAGGTCTCATAAACCACTATACCTATAACTTCATAAATTCTCTGTCCCTTTTTAATGTCCCTTTGTAATATGACATTTATTTATTTATTTACATACAGCCTGTCCTTTTCAGTTTTTCCCTTTCTTTTCTTCACAAGGTTGCATTTACCTGGAAGTATTGTTGGCCTCACATTTAAAAAAAATATATATTTGTTTTTATTTTTTGTATATGTGTGTATTGCCTGCATGTAGGTAAGTACACCCATGTCATGCAATGCCCACGGAGGTCAGAAGAGGATGTTGGATCCCCTGGGACTGGAGATATGGACAGTTGTTAGCTGCCATTTGGGTGCTGGGATTCGAACCTGGGTCTTCTGTAAGAACAACTGATGTTCTTACCATTTTTGTGAGAATCCTAGCATCTTCATGTAAATCAACCCATCCTCTCTATATAAATTGTCTTATATTCTTTTTCTCATGCAGTTATTTTCTTCACCCCTCCTCCAATATTGCTTTTTGTAATTTATTTACTTTGATACTAATCTTCCCTTACAAACATAGAGGATGATAAGAGTAGCTTCGCAACTCTATAATCACCTAGATGGCCAATCTCCAGACTCACCTGTGAGAGATTATTTGGATTAGCTTAGCCTCTGGTCATGACTGTGAGTGATTATCTTGATGAACTTAATTGGGTAGGAAGACCCACTCTAAAGGGGTGGCACCATTCTTTGGGTTTGAGTTCCAGACTGTTGGAAAAGAGGAAGCTAGCTGGAGTGCAGCTATGAATCGCTGTGCTCTTCCTCACTTTGGATGCTAAGGGACCAACTGATTCAGATCTGGCTGCCTTGATGTCACTGTCATAATGGACTATACTCTCAAACTGTAAGCCAAAATAAATCCTTCCTTCCTTATGTCATTTGCTCAGAATATTTTATTCCAGAAATAGGCAAAACAAATAAGATAGTGGAATTTCAAAAATTCCATGGAGAGATATCAGATGCTTAGCCAATTCTTATGAACACGCATAACACCTTACTGCTCTGAGAAGAATATGTCAACTGCCTGGTTTCATTTCATGTATTCTACCTTTTTCTAACTAAATAGTTTTTAGTTATGAAGACTCATTACTTTTGAGAATTCTTCTAGCTACTGGCTATATGTCTCATTCAAGGTACTTATCAAATATGACAGATTGCATCAAACATAGTTTTCAATCTTTAAAACAATATTACACATTAATTACTTCTTTTATATTTCTTGAGGCATTTAATTTGTATCATCTTGCCAATATTATCCGTTTATTCTTACTTTCTTGAGACCTCCTCTGTTCTCTCAATTAGAATTAAAACCAATCTATCTATTCTTTCTTTTTATTGTATTCCTTATAACTCATACTAATATGTTGTTTCTATAGTTATGTCTTCTCAATAAATCACAAAGTCTACCTGTCTTTGCATAGAAGTTCTATTAGACAATTGTAT
>NW_008356314.1:164313-167651 GCF_000622305.1 Nannospalax galili
TCACCAGGTGACCTAGAACTTGATACATACACCAGGCTGGCCTTGAACTTACAGAGATCTGCCTGCCTCTGTCTCCCCAGTGCTGGGATTAAAGGCATGTGACATCATGTCTGGCTAATTTTTTTTTCTTAAACAAATGTGCTTTATAGGTGCTTTTATTGCTACTGTAATATCTGGCATGCACTTTCAGCAAATATTTATGGAAATAAAATTAGAATAAAATGAAAAAAAGCAACATCTTTATTAGTAATTGATTTAGTCTATATGTGGATACTAATCTTGTTTTTAATTGTGAGACACATCTGAAAACTTAAACAGCCTCTTCTTGGGATCCAGGGCCCATGGGAAAGGTTTATTGTAATAGTTTTCTTTTCCCAACCTTTGACTTAAATGCAAGGTTTTGAAGAAAAACAATCAAAGGCTATACTGAATATATTATAAAATCTCTGTTTTTTTCTTATCAGTAATGTATAATTCCATACTAGAAATTATATAGAGAATTGTTGTCTGTAGGAATATACTAATTATCAGATTAATTATACTATGTAGTACCTTAATCAGTCCTTTATGCTAAAATCTGTACATTGCGTACTGGAGAGATTGTGAAGTAGGCAACATGCTTGTTGTGCATGCTTGATGACCTGTGAGTATCCTCAACAGTCATGTAAAAGTTGAGCCCAGTGGTGAACACTTGGAATCTCAGCACTGAGGAGAGAGAGGAAGAGAATCCAAATGATCACTGGCCAGCTAGTCTAGCAGAATTGATGCTGGAGGCTCACTGAGGGATCCTATCTCAGAAAGTAAGGTGAGGAATGATGGAGGAAGACTTCTGGTGCTGACATCTGACTTCCAACATCACATGAATTCACCCCCCCCACACACACACACAATTACAAAAAGCACTCACCATTGTTTATGGGATAACTATACATCAGGAAAATCCCAAGAGTATTTGGAGCTTTAGAATACTTACTCACCACACTATAACCCACATTTATCAATCAATAAGATATTTATAGATTTAAATTAATTATAGTGTAAGGAAAAGTCATTCAAATTAGCAAGTATTTATTAAATACTGACATTGAATATGTAAATTAGCATAGTCACTGCCTTTCTCAAAGCCCATGAGGATTAAGACACAAAAGTAAAGCTGAAATAATACACAAGGAACAGATATAAAAAAGGGCACACTGAAATGATCTTAACATAAGGAGAGTAGCAACTATGGAGATTATAAATTAAGCAAGATTTCACAGTGAAGATAATGGATGGGTCTTTACCAGGTTGCTTTGAAACTGCAATTGTACTTCTAAGACTTTAAGATACACAAATATAAAAGACACATTTCTGTGCAGCTTCTTTGAAAGAAAACGCTAATGTTGTTTTTAATTGTAAAAGACACATAATATCTAAAATAATATTAAACTACAATAAACTATGATATATCAGTAACAGACATTATGTGATCAACTTAATGTCTATTAGAATCATGGAAGTTAAACAACACACATATTTTCAATAATTGATCACTACTAATTCTATAAATTAAGCTTATGTTTATCAAAAGATAATTTTTCCAGGGTATTGGTGGGGGGAGAAAAACTCACACAATAGCAGGTGAGATAGAGCTTTTGCAAAATGAAATTTTTAAAAAATGCTAACTCTCCCTCATGCAGCTTCTGATTATCATTTCTTTATTGATGAATAGAGTGTTTGAGAATATTGATTTCTCAAGCCCAAAAATTAAGAAAATGGTGAAACTTTAAACTTGAATAAAAAATAAGGCCTTTCCAAAAGACATTTTAGGGCAAGCTAGATGTCTCAGCAAATGGAATTGTTTTCTTCAAATCCTGGCCACCTAAATTCAAATCCTGGGATTATATGGTGGAAGAAAAGAACTAACTGGAAATTTCTCCCCGGACCTCCATTATGTGTTCGATGCCATATGCCCTCACTCACACAATATAAAAAATAAATTAAAATAAATTAATTTGAATAGTGCCTAGGCTAAGTCTATTAAATTTATAGTAGAATTTAAAAAATGATTTCTTGCTAATTATAGGAAAATTTAATGAAATAAAAGTTTTGTTTTTTAGGTTTAGTATTTGTTAATAAACTTTATGTGAAAAGGTTAGCTATTTTTTTTTTAATTAGAAGAAGCATTTCATTACAACAGCATTAACCTATTCAATAACATTTTTCTGAGCTAGGGTACATCTCTTTCAAAATTGGCTGTATATTTTTAGGTTTACAGATGAATTATTATGCTTGTACAATCTTTTACTTATTATAAACTCTATAAGACATAAAATTAAATGAGTTTTTAACGTTTAAAAAAGATCTCCACTTCGTTGTTAAAACACACAGTTTCATACAGAAAAATTCATTTTTAATGCAATTGACACTAAGTAAGATGCATATGCATTTCTAATCTCTATATATCTAATTATTACTAGCAACAGTCAGTTACTTTCTGAGCTCCTTGGCATGTAAGCATGTATATAAAGTCATCAGGTAGATTTCAATGGTAATGTTTTTCACATCTACTAATTATTAAGGAGGACATTTTTATATTTTGAGGAATTATCATTTTTTAATTAATTTTTTTAAAAAAACTACATGATTAGAAGAAGCATTTCATTACAGCTTTAACATGTTTAGTAACTCTGTTTTTTAAGCATAAAATTCTATTACCACCATCACCACCAAAAGTATTCAAACTCTTGGGGCTGGAGAGATGGCTCAGTGGTTAAGAGCACCGACTGCTCTTGCAGAGGACCTGAGTTTGATTCCCAGCACCCACATGGAAGCTAAACACTGTCTTAGCTCCAGTTCCAGGGGAATCCAAAGCCCTCTTCTGACATCCGCAGCATTGCAGGATATGGATGCACTCATACATGCAGGCAATGCACTCATACACTTAAAAAATAAATAAATAAAAAATAATTTTAAAAAATTTAAAAATGTATTCAAACTCTCTAGCATGATTTAAAACTTTTCACAGTAGAAAATAAGTGACGAAGTATACTATTTTACTCTAAGTGGATAATTGATTTCATTTTCCGATCTTTCACTTCATTTAGTTTATTTGAAAATATAAATATATCAGTTTGACATCATTTTCCATTTTTAAAACTTCATGCAAATGAGCACAGGGGTTAATTACTAATATATCATAGCTTATTATAGTTTAATTGTAATTTAGACATTATTCAATTAGTGTTTAAATGATATTAAAATGCTTGAAATTCACCTGGTTTTTAAATGTTGCCAAGAAACTAGAGTTAATTGTTACCAAGAATATTTAGGGCAAATATAAATTGTAATCTGTATTA
>NW_008356314.1:167731-205272 GCF_000622305.1 Nannospalax galili
AGACAGGGTCTCCCTGACCCACAGCTGACCTGAAAATTGCTAGGAGGAATAGACTGGCCTCAATTTCACAGAGACATCACTTTAGCCCTTATTACATATTTCTATGAAAAATTATGAGTCCGTAAATGTATTATTTGAAGTATTTGTTCACTGGAATGAATGGTATGTATCTATATACTCATGTAATTTTATGTGTTTATTCTTTCATAGCTTTATATCATCATTGTTTTGTTTGAACACTACACCTAATTTTAGTAAAAATTCTTGCCTTCATTTCTGGTCAAGAAGGCGTGCCTGCCAAAGTACAACACTAAGAAGACCACCATCCTGGGAGTTCCCCCACTGAGGACAACATTCCCTTAGGTGGTCTCACCCTAGTTACACATCTTACTACCCACTGTACTCCCTATGCCATTGCCCCTACCCCCAGTGCCCTCTGGAGATAGCCTACCATGTAAAAAATTCCTCTGTCAATACTCTCCCTTCACCTAGCTTAGCTTCAGGTGTTGATTGTTGATCTCCTTCCCCATACCAGAGACAACACCATGGCTCTTCCCAAACTCATGCTTGGTTTCATTGTATCCTGGTCCACTACACCAACTGTAGCTGAATTTCCTCTGGGAGGCACAAACAATATCTGGTTTTCTCCTCCTTTAGTTCCTATGACAACCCAAGGTCCAATTTTGCCAAACTGAAGTCTTGGAAAAGTGAGTTTATTAGGCCTGCTTATGGAGCAGTAGGTGAGAATTTACTTACAAGAGAGTGGGTGTAAAATCTCCATCTGGGTGTGGATCATGACTGCCCCATTGCACAAAATGGCAAGAGGTCTTCCCCATGACCTCCTTTCCCTCATGAATCTAGGGCAGATTGGTTGTTGTGGCTGATTCTCCCTGCCCCTCCTTTCTTACTGAGAGAAACAGTCAACAAGATTAGCTGTGGTGATCCTAGACAAGTAGGTGCAATCAAACTTGGGAAGATGGTGTCTCTCCATGCTCTGCCTGTCAGAGACCTGTCCTATGCAACCTCATGCCTCCACAGCCCAGTGACTGGACTTGTAAGCACATACCATTAAACCTGGCTTATGTGGTGCTATGGATTGAACCAGAGCTTCGTGCCAACAAGGTAAGGACTCTATAACTCCAAGTCTCAATCATTTATAACCTTCTAATACTTTGTATGATTCTGTGGGATTGTTTTCAATTGGAGGATCTAGCATTCTCTTCAGTGGCATGAATTCTAGATGTTGTCATAGTATGCTGATGTGGATACACGAGGAGTATGCTAGCATGGTTTATCAAGGAAATTTGCTCTGCTCAGACAAAATCCATGGCAGTATTTACAGCTTGGCAAAGTTTAGGGTGTGTTGTTTTGACTGTTATAGGCAAGTTTCCAATTTGTTTCTCATCATCAAAATTTATTTTAATGAATACATTGTTTATACATTTAATGTTTTCCTCAATTACTGCAGATGATTAGTGAAAGTACACAAACTAGATTGGTCAGTTCAGTTGTGCTTTATGTAGAGTTGGTGTTGGTGGAACTTCTTTATGAAAAAACAGTATGACTTTTTTTTCTTCACATGGAACATATTTTTAACAGGGCACTTGAACTCATCAGCAAAGAAGATAATATTACTTTGGTCATTCATAATCCTTCACTGCATGGAGGTTTTATGCTACTACTTCTGTCAGTTTTGCACATGAGAAATTTGGTCAATACTTATGAACACAGGTTGCTACAGTCATGTTGCTTTGTAAGCCCTATGTGCATTCTAGTCTCATTTGGGTATTTGTTGCCTCTTACTATGCTTTCATGGATCCCCAAAGTCTGTCCATCTTGCTTCTGTATTTATAATCCATGCTCATTTCTCCAAAAGTGAAGTTTGTGTCTTCTCCAAATATTAGGTAGAAGGTCTTCTCCTGGGTGCTTATTTCAGGACTGTGTCTTTGTCTTTAAGACTTCCTCAGGATACTCTGTAAAATGTCTTCAGTGAATTTTGACTCCATACATTGTATCTGAGAAAGAGATGTCTGGAAGACAAATTTGCTATCTTTCCAGTGACAAACCTAATGTTAAGGAAAGCAGAAAAGAAATTAGCAACTATTTGAATGACTGAATAAATAGCAAACACTGCAGGAAACAAAGAATCTCTAAGTATATAAGCATTGTAAGTAGGTAAAAAATAAGTAAAGTACTGTGTGGACAAAACTGAATTATTTTAGCACAAGTGCTTTACAAGGGAGTTATCAAACTATTAACTCAAAGAATGAATAATAAAACAGTATAATGGCTTCTTGGTAGACTTTAAAGCCTGAAAGCTCCTGCATGCCTCTTGTCACTTGACACCTATGCAAATATGGTCAAATAAATTAACCTCTCGGTGTCTATTTGCTCATTCTATCATATAGAAAATAATATTAAATTACACATTTAGATACTATGAACATAAGTTAATCTAGTCAAAGCTTTTAGAATTCTAAAAGTGCTATAAATGACCAATTTATTTAGTATTATCATCTTCTTAATTATTACATTCTAAGCACTGGTGTCAATCCAAAACACTTACCCTGATTGTTACAGAAATTGTTCCCATTGGACAAGTAGAATCAATCCAAATTTAGACCATTTTGAGAGAAAAGATATTTCTTTCCTTGAGACTCAGAATTGTTTGAATTTCCAATAGACATTCTAGAGCTGTTTAATAACGACAATTTCTGAAACGTCAAAGGCTCAGAGTGATAAGTTAAGAATTTATACTATTAAAATATATACCATTAAATCTATTAATCAAGTTAACTGCAGACACCCTCTTGAAAGAACATTTGCTTATATTAATCAATAAATTTCCTACTTGCTATTAAAGTAATGTAAATTGAATTTTGTGTTATTATGTGATCAAAAAGTCCTCAGAATTATGGAACCTATCATATAATAGTTTTTTGCACCTGGAGTAAGATAATTTATATTGTGTTCCTCATTGGGTGGAACACTTTATGATAAATGTGTTTTAGCTACTAAGAGAAGCAAATTTTGTTTAATTTTAGCAAGAAATGTGAGGAATAACTGAAGTACAGGTTAGTTGACATTTTAAATTATGAAGATAGCTTTTTCCCTTGATATTATTTTCATCTTGAACCTTTCATGTTGTTAGTTTCCTCTTAACCTTTTATACTTCTGCAGAAAAAGTACTTGAACACGAAATTATTTCTTTCCAGAACACATTTTCAAGTAATTGAAAATATCTACTTCACAGCCTACAAGAATAATATATTATTTGATTTCTCAATATATAAGGTTTATTATTATAGAATGAGATATTTGATTATTTTCAAACTTCTTGCTAAGTAGCAATTACTTTGTACATTAATTTAAGATTTAAAAAAATTAACATAGCATTTTCTATACAATGATGTCTTCGAATATCCTCTGTGTTGTGATGATTTCTTTACTGGACATACTTTTAAATTTTCATTTAATATTTCAAAACACATATGAGATAAGAATATTAATTTATTCAGAGACCCACTATATGATTTCTACTGGTTTCTGGCTTTAAGCGACAGAAGTTAATTCCAGCCAGCTTAGGGAACACAAAAAGAATTTATTTAAAGAATTTGAGTAACTTGTAGATTAAATGGAAAAGAAAAGAATTATGTATGTTCTTGCAAAGGGTAGAAAATTGGCACGTTTGCCACTAAGAGAAGGAATTCTACCTGTAATACAATTATAATTGATATGGTCAGCTCCTCCTACTTGTTGTTATTCCAATGAATAAGGTTGAAATTCCTGGAAAACAGGCAAAGAATGGTCTCCAATAAAAACTGATGCTCCCAAAGAAAATATTAGATGATTTTGGAAAACGTAAATGCAATAGTAATTAATAAAATAAGTGAATAAAGGTGAGAAATACCAACCGATCTTATTTAATTTATAATCTAAGCTGCTCAGTCAGGTGTTTAATTCCTCTTCCCTCCTACGCCTAATCTTTCTGTTAATCTTTATCTTTCTTCATTTACATACCCATGACCTGTTCTATAGCCAGTATTTAAGGATAAAAAGAGGTGTCTGGAAATAATTTCTGAAATGTGATGTCACACTACTGGCAATAAATTTTATGACAATAGAACTTGTGATGAAATAACTCCTTTGTAAAATCAGTATTATTGGGTGAGTAGAACATTAGTATTAAGTTTTATAATTCTATATTTAGATATTCGATTACATAATGAGTCTGAATTCACTTCAATACAACAGATAATTTGTTGAGCATTTCTTTCTGCATAGCACTGAATGTAATATGACAATTATCCTATTAAAACATTAACTAACAATGGAGATAGGGCAGGGAACAAGTTCAGAAATGTATCAATGGAACTAATGTAACAAATCTAGAGGACCATTGATTTCAAAACACAGAGATAGAGGGAGCAATGGAGCTTAAATAAGAAAAGATGCCATCAAACAGGGTGTGGTGATCTTCCTTAAAGGAGTAACTCTACATAGGCTGACTAGTCTCCAGTGATGAAATTTTACCTCAGGATATCTGGAAACAAATGCTGAACTGCAAAGGACTTAACATATATGACAGAATATCTGAAACCTGGCATGTGGGGGAAATGAGAGGCAGGGAGAAGGGATCTCTAACTTTGATTAATGTATTATATGAAATGCACAAAAACCTAATAAAAATCATAATATGAGGTATGGAAGAAAATATTAAACATTTTAGCAGAGGTTGGCATGTCACATAAAACACATTGATTTTAATGTAAAGTTATACTCTTTCCCAGTTTCAACTGATTGTTACATTTATACCAACATATGCAGAAGGAAAACACATAAAAGCACAATTTTTGTTTGCAGTTATAAATTACAATGGCCTCTTTTGGATACAACAACAAAATACTACCAACTGAAGGGGTTAGACAACAAAAATTCATCTTCTCATAATTCTGGGGACTGGAAGTTCAAGAGTCTTTTTTTTCCCTTTTTCATTTTTTGTATTAGTCCTTTCATATAATGCATTTAGAACATATTAACCCCAACACTCCTACCACATCCATCCCCCCTTACTTTCCTACCCAACTCATTTTCTCTCTTTTTTTGTTTTTTTAACTTGTTCTCTTTTTGCTTATTGGTAGCCACTTTCTGGCTATGGCTTAACAGGACTCATTCTCTGTGTGCATGGAAAGAGATCCATCTCTGGGAATATTCTTTTTTAAAAAAAAAAGTTAAACGATTTTATTGATAAATTGAAATTTTCCTGTCACGTATTTTGATCATATTCAAACCCCAGGACTTCTCAGCTCCTCCAAGCCTTCCCTACTCTCCCTCACCTCATGCCTTCAATTATGTTAAGACCTATCAATTCTTACTTTTGATCCCCAACTGCTCTTGAATGGAGGTTCATACCCTAGAGGCTGGTCAACTATACGTTTTCATACCCTAAAAGAAAACAGAGTCTGAGGCTCCCTCTGCCAGCAGCTAGCTAGTACCACTTTAAGATGAAAAGCTATAGCAATCAATGGTTGCTGAGGGAGGAAGACTCAGTTTTCTCTGAGTACTAGCACCCTGAGAGATAATCTAATCAACTGGTAAGCCCTAAACAGATGTACCCATGAGGACCACTGCATCAACTCAGTGATATATATATATAAAATGCATTTATGTATATGCAACAATAATAAAGAAGAAGACAAAAAATCAAGAGAGAGTGGTGGAACATGGAAGGAGGTTGGACTGGGCGGTATAGAAATAATGCAACTATTCATGAATAAAATTGCCAAAAAGTTTTTAATTGTATTTTAAAAATAGACCAACACCAGAATTGGAATCCCAATTTTGGAGTTGTAGACCACTGAGACCCCTTAGACTCTCAAATAATACTGACTATTGCCATTGCTTTTAGCTGCCCTCCAGACCTTTACTGAAAGTCTCTATTGCTGAAGACACTACCCAAGTCAGTTGTAAGAAAAATATGGAGAAATCAAACTGCTACTGAACTTGATGCTTCATCTCTACCACCTATTTTTCATAGTACTTGAAGATATTATGCGTGCTACTTTAAGAAAAACATAATCATTAATCATACCCAGATGTGAACTCTGGAAGCTACAATAACAACTGGCCTGTCAAGAGAGCCCCACTTGTGCAAATGTAGGGCAAATCTTATAAGCAACCAAACACTTTCTGATTGGATTTAAAGCCTGCTTCATAAAATGGAGCCCATACCTGGCACAACTTTAAGATTCAGAGTCTTTGGCTTTATAGGTCAGTATTTGAATGGGAAATTCTACTACTATTGTTCTGCTAAGTGGGTAAATTATTAAAATGATCTCTCAATGACACTGTTATAGATTAATCCATTTCTCAGCTCTCACCAGAAACTTCTTCCTCCTGAATAAGGCAATTAACAGAGAACTAAAACTGGTCAACATACAGAAAATAAGAGACCGTGGAGTGCTCAGCTCTGAATGGGATATCAGTATTACATCCTCTCCTCCCAAGACTCAAGGATCATTGCAGAAGGGCTAGAGGTGGTAGATGAATACAAGGAAATATGTTTTCTAGACACAGCAGGGTAATCATACATAAAAAACCACAGTGTATGTAGCAGTATGAACAAGACAGACTATGCAAGCAAGTTCACGTCAGACATAAAGCCAGCATAGTCCAGGAGCGGGGGCAGGAAGCCCCAGCCCGACATTTCTTAGAGGAAACAAGTCATATTGGATTTTGTCTTATTCTTAGGGGTTTATCTACATTATTTCCTCCCTTTGAAACCTTCAGTGGTTGCATAGGATGGAAAAAATTGAACATGTGAAACTATAGTATGCTAATATTAACTAATGACATTTTGAAGTGTGTTTTTATTTCAATAGTATTGCCAAAATGCTATTTAAAAATTTTTGCTGAATTTTTGTGTATTTCATACAGAATATCTCAATCGACATTAATCATCTTTGTACCCCCTTCCCCACTGTTTTGAAATAACTATGTTTCTTCAAATTTTATGACAAATGAAACAAAATTCTAATTTTGTGTCAAAATTTAGAAATAGGAAGTGACTAATCACTGACATTAGCGACTATGACCTACAGCTTCCACTATGTGTACATGAGCACCTGATCGAGCACCAGGTTTGAAACATTTGAAAGTATTTTGTGTCTGACACTTGAATTGTTATCTATGAAAACAAAGAGTTTTAGTGAGGATGATGTTAACTATCGAGGTGACATTGTGGAAATGATATCTCTACAACAGAATTGCCACGAGGACAGAGAAGTTGTTGATCTATTTTCTTTCTTTTTTTATTTTGTTGTCAATGGATAACAATGTCTAAAACAATGCTGAAGAAATGACTCTTGGTTAAGAGGATTCAGATTCAATTCCCAGCACCCATATGGTGGCTAACAACTGTCTATGACTCCAGTTCCAGGAAAACCCAACACCTTCTTCTGACCTCTGTGGGCATTGCACAACATGGATGTACTTATATACATGCAGGCAATACATTCATACACATAAAAAAAAATAATAATAAATAAAATATTAAAAACACAGTATCTTGTTCAAAATAAGTCTTCTCAAATATTTGTGCCAAGGGTAAACCATGCATCATTCAGTTTCCAAAACCATATTTCTAATATCACTTCATAGTTCACCTGAACTGTTACCATAATGCCATGATAAATGAAAGATGATTTTGAATATTCATATTTCGTTAGGAATAACTTTGCATGCTGTCATGATTTTCTTATTCTGAGAGTGCTAAGTTATTATATCAATTCATTGTATTCTTTCACTTTAGAAATTTTTAGTGTTAATTTAAGTTTCAAGACATTTTCTCAACCACAAAATTGAGATTCATATTAATTCACTTTAACATCAAAGTTACCATTGAAGATGTAAATATAAACAATAAGTTATGGTCCAGGAGTGGTAGGTGTCCCTGAAACTGCAGTGCTTAGTAGAACAAAGCAGGAAGATCACAGGCTTGGGGCTAGCCTAGGATTCATAAGAAGTCCTCGTTCCAAAGAAAATACATTTTATAAACATTCTTTTAATAGTTTTAGAGTGGAGGTACACAATTGTTAAAAATAAGAATTGCAAATTGCATTGTTTTAATGTTTTGGTATTAAACAGTTGTATTAATTTTGGCACACAATAAAAAATACAAGTAAGCCTTTATCAAAAGTATATTTTTAGAAATTTGATGCTTAGGAGTAATAACAAATAACAGTTTCTCCCAAACTCTGAAGAGAATCCTGAATCATAACTCTAACATCTGTGATTTTTTTTTGTTCTGCCTTTTTTACATTTTATTTGTTTTTTATGTGTCATAATTAAAATACAGAATGATGTAGGGGGAAATGCACAGATTTTAGAATTAAATGCAACCAAATTGTAATCCCCAGAAGCTAAGCTGCTTACCAGCTGTGTGTTCTCTGCAATTAATATGTCTTTTGTTTTCTCTTCCAGAAAAAAATGACTATGTTTTTCAGTGAAATTATATACATATGTACAATGTCAAATATCAGGCTCAGTGACGATGACTCTTATTATTTTAATGGAGGTTTTGTTTGTTTTGTTTTTGTGCAGCAGTTTTAGGGTTTTGTATATTAAGCATGTACCTACAAATCTTTATTATTATTTTAAAATAAATTTAGATTCTCTAGAAATACTAATTTTAGAGTTTAAAGTAATTGAGCTAGTTGCCCATTTAGCAGGAAAATTTAAAAGTTTTAAGCATGGGGATTAAAGATGTCTTGGTAGGAAAGCTGGCTTCTGCAAATCCTGTTGCAGAAACATTGGAAAGTGTACAATTTCAAAATAGAGATGACTGTAATCACCTACGTTTATTATCTCCCAGTAATTTGCCTCTGTTGAGTTCAACAGTCAGTGTCATAGATAAGGAGGTAGTCCATTTTTCTCATTTGATTACAGTAGATCGATCCTACCGTTATAAAATTTATGCTGGAGGTACTTCTTGGGTTGTTTGGTCTGTCCTGTTAAGTCCTTTTAACAAAATACCAACAACTTTGGTACTTGAATTAAAACAAGCATTTTCATAATTTATTTCAATTCTTTCCTACCAGCTTACATGGTTCAATTACATTTATGAATAATGGAAGTTTCTCTTCCTAATGCATGTAAACAGATTTTCTAAACTATATATTATCTACATATGAAGATACTTGACTCTATTTTCTGTCTGTCTCTCTGTCTCTCTCTCTCTCTCTCTCTCTCTGTCTCTCTCTCACACACACACACACAAAGTAAAAAGAAAAAAATCTACAAACACTCTTCAACATTTGGACTTCTAAAAAAGGGCTTGATATTTAATGTTCTACTCTCCTGTGAGGTTGATGAGATCCACAATTTTATATGATAGAAATCTTCTCAAGGGGAAACTGTTTAAGACAAGCCACATAATTAGTGAGTGAGGGAGCTCAATTTAAATTTCAGTCCATTTAAATCTACAAGTTGCACTCATCTCTTTTTCTCAAAAGGGTAATAAATGTTTATAAAATGTAATTAAATTAATCTAAATTAATGTATTACAATTGTACAGGCAAAGTAAAAGTGCTACTCAAAATCCAAAGTTTTGCATTTTCATAGAGAAATAATTTAAACATGTGATAGAATAACTAGGTATAGTTAATTTTATCAGTGTTTATTTCTTAAGAAAGACCTCATCTTCAAAATTCTCATAAATATTTGAAAACATGTTTCAAAGAGCCGCTGCAGGAGGTTATACAATAGAGGCACTTAAATTCTTGTATTTCCCCCCAGAAAGGGACCGGCTTACTCTGCCATGTATATTTCCCTGGTGCTCATCCATCCTGGATTCTAACACCAGGAATAAAAGGGAATCTGTGCCACAGACTATCTGAAAAGTTTCCAATTACAAGATTCACAGAATCTGTCTGCTTCTCTCTCTCTCTCTCTCTCTCTCTCTCTTTTTTTTTTTTTTTCCAACATATACATCAGAGACTCCAGCCAAAATTCCACTGGCCAGGAACACTTCCTGGTCTGCCAGAACAACTTTGGAAGGTAGAAAGCAAGTCCAATTCAGATAAATTCTCTACAAGCAAACTGAGTATCCTTCTAACAAGGAAATATCAACACTGTTCCCAAGCAAAAATGTTGGTATTCGTACAATATTTCATCAGTAGAATGTATCAGAGAAAGTGCTTTCATTATGTTTTCCATCATATTTTAATTTAATTAGAAGAGAAACCTCACATTACTAAACATAAAAAAACAGTTTGGTCAACAATTTCCCACTGAATTTCATATATTAATCTTGCCAATCTAGACAAGTGTGTTCTTTAAAAATATTTTCTGAAGAATTATCACTCCCAGGTTGCTTCATTTCTACAAGTTGTAGACTCTTTTAGTCAAACTATTTTTAACCTAACTTTCTGTTTTTGGATAATAGCCAAACAAAGAGAAACAGAATCTTTGCATAATTGATGTTAAATATATCTTAAAATTATATTATCAATGGGATATGCATTTCACCTAATTTAGAATCATACAAATATGCAGACTATGTAGGAAGATATTGATCATGTGTAAAACGCTGTACTGGTACAATTTTGTGGCCCACACCTTTAATTATAGTGTTCAGCCAGCAGGAGCAAGCATGTGAAATTGAATCCAGCCTGGTTTACACAGCAAGGTCCAGGTTAGCTGGGGTTATGGGGAGACCCTGAGCCAACAACAACAACAACAAAAATAAACAAGAAAAGAAAAAAAACTCTTTATTGGATAGTTGCTTATATTTCACTTAAGTATTCCTCAAAACAGTTGTAGAGGATGCCTGTATTTTATAGATGGTAAACTGGAGGTTGTAAATCCAAAAAGTCACATTAGTGAATAGACACAATTCTAATCAGTAATTTGAATTAGCCAATAGTCTCTAAGAAGTTGTTAAATATTTTGATTTATGTGATGTTTGAAAATATATTAACTTATTCAAGAATACATCTTATTATGTTAAATTAAAAAATCCTTGAATAATGATGTGACATCTTAAAATAAATACATTAGTAAAGGAATCAGTTAATTTAATTAAAAAATAAACTGTTCTAAGTTGTTCCTATGCATCTATGACTTTTAGGAACATTGCAAAGCATAATATTTTATTTAAGTTTTAAAACTATTTTATCCATTGTTTTTATTTTATGTGTAAGAGTATATTGCCTGCATGCATGCAAGTGCACCTATGTTGTGTAAAGCCAGTGGAGGACAGAAGGGGCCATTTGATCCTTTGAAACTGGAGTTTCAGAAAGTTGTTAGTCACCATGTGGGTACTGGGAATCAGGTCCTCTGCAAGAATAGCCAGCGCTCTTAACTGCTGTGCTGTCTCTCCAGGCCCCAATGTATCCATAGTGGATTCTGGATTCTTTTAAACCTTCCCAATTTCTGCTAATTCTCTTTCTTTCTTTCTTTCTTTCCTTTCTTTTCTTTCTTTCTTTCTTTCTTTCTTCTTTCTCTCTCTCTCTCTCCTTTTTCTTTCTTTCTTTTTTTGGGCAGTATTTCCTGTAATGTTAACTGGCCTGAAACACTGGAAGTTTCTATATAGACAAGGCTGGCCTTGATCTCACAGAGATCTGCCTGCCTTTGTCTCCCAAGTGCTGAGATTAAAGGTATGAGCCACCTCACCACATGTCTAAGAATAGTTTTTACCATAGGAATTATTTCTACCGTTTACTTCATCCATGTGTGACAAAACAAATTTAAACAAAACATCTGTTACTTACTATGAACTTGCTCCTTTCAGTCAACTCCTATATTTATTCATTCATCGTGTCTTATAGATTCGACATTATTAACAGGTCTCTTAATTTTCCCATATTCTCACTCTTACCATCTTATTCAAATGATTATCAACAAACAATTGCTTTTAAGTGGAGCATTTTAAACTTTAAGACCCAGGATTAATCATCCAACCAAACCTCTATGGATTCTTTCCTTGAACTATTTTGTGCACAGGAATCTGTGGTGGAGCAGAAAAAAGACAGGGAACTAATACACGAAAATAGAACACGTGAAATCGTATGACTGCATAGGTACATATACAGGTCTATATATAAGAAGAGAAAATAAAACTACAGAAAATTGGAAATTAAGAATAAATGCAGACTCAATTTTATGTGATATAAAATTATGCATTTGGGTACGCAGATATCATTTAAATTTTTCCTTCAAAAGGAGATATACACATATTATGTAAGTGTCAGTGCCTCTGTGAGAGGCACCTCTTCAAAGAAATTTCCATCCTTTTCTCTTTCCTGAAGCACTTCAGATTCTGTTAAGGTAGAACTTGTGTATTTTTCTAAAATACAAGTTTTTGATATAAACAGTTTAGGTATAAAAAAAAACACAAGAAAATTCCTTCTGCTTAAAAGCACTGGGCTCATGAAAATCTCTTCTATTGATACTTCTGCCAATACTTCTCTCTTACATTTTTAAGATTCTCGGATCTTTGAGTGGTACCTTAATCATCACATAAAGAGCTACTCCTGTGCTCCTTGTAGAACCAACTTTGTTTGCAGTGAGTAAATTAGTGTTATTCACATAAAGCATTTAGTTATGTAAAAATGTTTTGAAAATATTTAAAATACTTTGAATGATAAATGAAAATTCTCCATAATACCTAACAATGATATTTCTTATTTAAGAAAGGTAATTTGAAAGTAAATTGATAAATTTTGTCAATTATTTTATATTAAAACCACATTGATGCAAACATGATTTGATTCAAAAGGAGAAACATATGAGAACAGCACAATTACAATTATTTCAGAATGTAACCAACACCAACTGCGTGACAAATAACTTTTTATAAAAATACATCTTGGTTTCTTTCACACCTAAATGTATGGCTGAGTGTGACAAACCAAGAAAACACAGAAATCTGTTTACGTGGCTTCCACATGTTAAATTGATTGACTGATGAAACTTAATCATTTAATATGAAGTAAATAATCTATTTTCAATTAGGTTTCTTTTACAATTTCTGAAATGTTCTTAATAAGCTGAGTCATGAGCTCTAAGTACATGTAAGATTTTAAATAATCCTATCACTGAAGTAGCTATATGTACTTATATATGAATATGCGTTCACATTTGAGAGTATATATGCAAACATACCTGCACATTCTCATAATTTGAAAAGATTTATTTGCAAAACATAAGTGCTTTATTTATAATTTCAGAATGTATTTTTACATGCATGCCCACATGCATATATTACTTATTTTTAAATATGTAAGAGATAGGAATATATATATATTATTCATTATACAGGAGATTCAAAACACTGCATTCTCTACAATGTGAGAAACATTTCTATTATGTCTGTATTCACAAGTAGGACACTTTTAACAAGTTCTAAGCTTTAAGTTTTCTTTAGACATGATCTCTATATGTTCTAGGCTATGTAGCCTAAGCTGACTGCTGACCTTTGACCAGTAATTTGAATGCTTCTCTGTGTTACAGACTGAACCTAAAGTTTTAAGTATATTGTATAAATAGTCTGTAAAACAGGAAGTTCCTTAGTCATTATCCTGCTACATGAGTTTGTGAGGACTGTCGTAACAAATTACTATGATCTAGATAGCCTTAGAATTCACAGGCTTCTTTCGTTCCTTCTTATGTCATGAAGAGGACTCTCTCTTTGTCTTATCGATGTATTTCTTCTTCCTGTGACTTCACAAGATATTACTTTTTACATGTCTGTATGTCAAATTTTCTTCTAATCACCATACCAGTCCCATAGGTTCAGCATCTACCTCACTATTCAAAATTTTACCTTTAATTACATCTACAAAGGAATTGCTAAATATATTCCGAGTTATTTGAGTTAAACTTCTGGAACACAAATGTTGTGGGAAACATAATTACGCCTGCAAGCTTCACTTTCTAGACTCTCAGTATTCATATGTTCTTCAATTGGAAGTTACATTACTGCATCCAAGTAAGTAAAACCTTCAGCCATGGCAGCAGTAACACCAACACTAAAATTTCATCTAAATATTGCCTAAATTAGGCATGGACAAACTCCAAGAATGATTTTTCCTTAGGCAGCATTTCTCTGTATCCAAACTGTACTGGGCAAAGCCTTCTACTTCTGTTCTTGTGTTCTTGCTCTTTTTTAAAATTTATTTTCATTTTTTATGTGTATGTGTTTTATGCCTGCATGAGTGTAAGTGCGCTCGTGTCATGTAGTGCCCATGGAGCACAAAAGAAGATGTTGGATTCCCTGGAACTGAAGTTACAGACCTTTGTTAGCCATAATGTAGGTTCTGGGATTCGAGCTCTGGTCTTCTTTAAGAAGAGCCAGCACTCTTAACCACTGAACCATCATCTCTCTAGTGCCTCTGCTCTTGCTCTTTGAAAAGAATGCAAAAACAGAAATATAATAACAGGAATAAAATAATTATTTTCTTATTTTAGATAATATTTTGATCCTTTGAGAATTTCATAAATTATACTTTGATCATTTTCACACCCCTAGCATTACTGCTGGGGGTTTTCAAATCCCCACATCACTGATCCCCAACTTCATGTCCTCTATAATGTTTTAAAGGCCTATTGTGTCTAATTTGTGCTCCTCAAATGCTCTTGGTGTGAGTCCATTGCCTGGATCTGGGTCAACTTGCCAAGCATCATACCCATCATACCCTTAAAGAAAACTGACTCTCTGTCTCCCAGTAGCTATCAGTTGCTAAGAAATCCTCAGCTAGGGCAGTGGCTCATTGTCCACTTCCTACTTCCATGCTGAGTTTTCTTGTGCTTGGACATGCACAGGTCTTGTACTTTCCATCATAATCTCTGTGAGTTCATACAGTCAACTGCCTTGTTGTATTTAGACAATACAGTTTTCTTGCATTCATCTACCACCTCTGGTTCTTACAATCTTTTCAACTCCTTTTCCCAATAATTCCTGAGCATTAGGAGGATATATCATGGTACATGTATCCCATTTAGGTCTGAGCATTCCATATCTTTTATTCTCTGCAAGTTTCCCAGTTGTGGGTCTTTGTGTTAATAACCATTTAGTGCAAGTAGATTCTCTGATGAGAGTTGTGAGATGCACTAATCTATGAATATAACAATAAGGCATTAGGAGTTGTTTAATACTATGCCCATTTAGTAGGAGAATAGTAATATGTTCTCTCCAATCTGTGACTTGTCTAGCCACAAATTCTTGGTCCTAATAACAGTCTGTTCTCCATTTTGTGAAGCAAGCCTTAAATCCAATCAGATAGTGTTTCATTACTCCCATAACATTCACTCCACTCTTGCAACAGGGGGCATATCTTGCCATGCCAGTCATTATTGTATTTCATAGGGTTCACAGCTGGCTAAGTCTGATGACTACTTTCCTCTTCTGGTAGCATTCACAGCACCTTTCAGCACTATGAAAGCTAGACAGTAGAAATGAAGCTTTGAAATCAGCACCAGTTTGATTTTTCCTTGCTTGTTCTGAGTCACATAAGTAGTGTTTTCTGCAATGGGGTCTTATGGTAAAATTTTTGTGAATAAGCATGAGCAATGGCAATAGTCAGTCTAGTTTATAGGTCTATGTGACCTACCCTGGACAAAACTACAAAAGATGGACTCTATTCATGGTTTTGGTCTTTTCATTTGATAGCCTGTGCTATATTGTAGGGTCATTGAAATCCATTATAGGGTAACTCCATTTAAACTCTTCTTATGCTATATATATATATAAATATATGTACATATATGTACATATATGTACATATATGTATATGCATATATTTAGAGACTGTTTATAGTAATAGGTTTCCATATGACTTCTTTGAAAGGTCCCTAGTGTTAGTTATTCTTTCCTCTACATTGCCCTCCAATTTCCCACCTAATTTAATCCTTCCCAATTAATTATTTCCATTTCTCCCTTTATATCATTGCATTCTATCTTCCCTTTCAAAAAGCCTCCCTCCAATGGCCCCTCACTAGCTTTCTGATCTCTTCTAAATTTTCAAATTAAACACAGTTATCCAAAGATTGAAAGCTAGCATCCATTTATGAGAGAGAAAATGCTATGTTTGCTTTTTGAATCTGTATTACCTAAGTCAGGATTATTGTTTCCAGTTCCACCCATTTGTCAGTTAACCTCATGATTTCATTTCACTTAATGGCTGAAGATATTCCACTATTTAAATGTACTGTATTTTAGTCATGCATCCATCAGTTGATGGACATCTAGGTTGTTCCCATTTCCTGGCTATTGTGAATAAAGCACCAACATAGATGAGTAGGTATAACCATAGTAGGATAAGCAGTCCTTTGTTTATATGCCCAACTGTTGTATTGCTGGGTCATGTGGTAGATGCATTTCCACCTTTTTGTGGAATTTCCACAGTGATTTCAATAGTGCCTCCCCCTGTTTGCACTTGCACCAGCAGTGAATAAGTATTCTCATTTCCTCACATCCTTGTTACCATTTTTTTTTTTTTGTATCTTGGCTGTAAATTCTGATTGACGTCAGATAAAATCTCCAAGTAGCTTTAGTTTGTATTTGCCTAATTGTTAACGATATTTAACATTAAAAAACATATTTCTCACTGCCAGGCATGGTGGCTCACACCTTTAATCCCAGCACTCCAGAGGCAGAGGCAGGCACATCTATGTGCTTTCAAGGCCAGCCTGGTCTACATAGTAAGTTCCAGGACAGCTGGGGCTACAGGGAGACCCTATCTCAAAAAGACCAAAAAAAAAAAAAAAAAAAAAAAAAAAACACATTTCTCAACCATTTGTATTCTTTCATCTTTTGAAAATTCTGTTTATTTCCTGTTCCAGCTTTAAATATTTTTTATGTTTAGTCTTTAGTCTTTTGAGTTCATTGTATAATATAGTATATATATTAACCCTCTGTCAGATGTAAAGCTACTAAAGATTTTTTTCCCATTCTTGTCAGATGAATGGTGGTGTCCTTTGCTATACAGAAGTTCTTTAGCTTCATGTGATCCCATTTGTCAATTGTTGATATTAATGCCTGTGTATGAGAAATAAAGGACTTATTAAAAGAGGAAGTAACTACACTCTCAAATATGAGAGAGGGCTGTCCCGGTGTACACAAGTTTCTCCCATCACTCTTCTCTGTAAGATGGCTGTCTAGTGGTTGAAATTGCTTTAAGTCTTATGATTTTCTTTACATTGTACATACATTTACTCATAACAATCTAAGCAAAACCCATTAGGAGATAAAAACACAACCACAATCAGATTATAATAGAACGTTAATGTACGAAAGCTCATATTCAGTAAGCTTCATGCACCAGAACAAGCTGACAAGGGTTCTTGTTTTGTGAGATTCTTTTGATGCTTTGAGAGACTGTCCTTGAGACTGATGATAGGACCACAACTGTTTCTTCTTTTTGTTTTAGCTCCTGTAACAAGATTGTGAGTGCAATGCTGTGCAATTTCCCTGTCACCTGACAGCACTTTGGGCCTCATTGCTCATATCTACCTGCTTCATACTCTAGCAAACCTGAGAAACCAGAAAGTTGGATGACTATCTAGTCAGCTCAGTGTTAGAGTGATTGTGTCTACAATGAACAAGACTATGTATTATCCCCAGAAACATAGAAAAGAGTAGAACAAACAAATAATAAATACTGTTGTAAAAGACAGGGAGTAAACATTCTCATTACAAAACAGCATTCAGAGAGAAATAAAAGGACTTCCAGGTCCAAAGGAGTTACAAAACAGTATGACATATAGAATGTTAAACACTAAAAGGAGGGGCTGGAAAAAGAACTCAGTGATTAAGAACACTGACTGCTCTTGGAGAAGATCCTAGTTTGATTTCCAGAACCCATATAACTTCTAACAACTGTTCAGAAACCCTTTTAGTTCCAGAGGAATCTCAAACCCTCTTCTGACCTCCACCTGCATTGCACAACAATGGATGCACTCACACAGATGCAGGCAAAACACATATAACACAAAAATAAAGAAAAAACAAACAAATGACGATAACAACAAAAGCACTAGAAAGTTCCTGGCGTGGTAGAGCACACATTCAGCCTGGCACACGGAAGGCAGAGGTAGGTGTGGGGGGATCTCTGTGAGGTTGAGTCCAGTTTATTCTCCCCCACAAAATTCCATGTCAGCTGTAGCTACTGTGAGACCTTGTCACAGAAAACGAAAGAACAACAAACTAACAACAACAAAATTATCCATTAGAACCAACCTATATTTTTAATACTGTGCTATCTGGGCACATAATGATAGAAGTTCTGACTTTGGGACACACTTATAGGATCCCCATTCACATGATACTGAGTGGCAGTAAACTGACCATGAGAAAGAAATGAATTTGCCACATGGAAACAAGAGAGAGCCAGCCATGGGTCTATGATCTCTGGATCCACTGGAACCATGCTAAACACGGAACTGACTTCAAGGTAATCTTTTACTTTTTGTCACAGGGTAATACACATCCACAGCCCATTTAACCCATTGATCCATCTTTCAGAAGTCTTTTTTTAATTAATTAATTTATGTACTTATTTTTAATATTTTTAATGTTTTCAATGTTCATACAATATAATTTGGTAATATTTAGATCCCCTCCCCTATCTGCACAGCTCCCCACAGGCCCCCACCAAATTTCAAGTACTCTTTTATACATAACACAGCCTATAGAGTCTGATTTGTGTTCCTAAATGTCCTTCAGTGTGTGTCCATCCATAAGGCCCATCAACAGTCCCGTATCTGTAAGAGAATTTCTTTCTTCCTCTCAGAAGTCACCAGTTGCCAAAAGTTCCTTAGGTTAGGTTAGAATTTCTTAAACACTTCCCATGTCTATGCTGGAATTTTGTCTGGTTTGAGTTTGCATAGGACTTGTGCATGCTGTGAGTTCATATGTTTAACTGACCACCTGTCTGGAAGACTATTTCCTAGTGGTCATCCCCTCCCCCGACTCCTACAATCATTTCATCTTCTCTTCCATAATGATTCCTAAGCTTTGGGCAACAGAGGATTGAAATAGGTGTCCTATTCAGGGATAAGTACTCTCTGGCTTCTTGTTTTCTGCACATTGGCAAATTGTGGGTTTCTGTGTTAATCACTATCTGCTGCATAAGGAAATTTTTATGGTGAGAGTTGAGAGATGCATTTATCCTACATGTGTAGATTGCATTGATGATGTGTCACTTATGGTTAGATGTCTCACAGACACTTATTTTCTGCATTTGACCAGTTCTAGAACTCTGTATTGGTCTCCATATATTGCAAAAAGAGTTTCTTGATGAGGAATGAAAGATACACTTGTATGTAAATATGAGGATGCATGTTTAGAATTAGTAAGGAATTATGTTGGTCTAAGGATGTGACAAAATAGGTTTTTCTCTAGGGTCTATGATCTTCTCAGTCATGTGTATTTGGTTATGTTTCACTTCCCACACAATTACACTGATGCTGATTACCCTCAAGATAAATGTGCCACTACTGCACTAATAGTGGTAGTTTGCTGGGCCATTCATTGTTGTTTATTAGATTTTACAATTGGGTAGGACCAATGATTTTTTCCCCCCTTGGTGGTTTGTATAGTATCCTCGATACCATGAAATCTAGTCTTCCAGGATTAGGTTTCTACATCAGTTCCAGCTTGATTGCTCCAAGTACTGTGCCCAAAGTGTGGTTTGTCTTTGGTAATAGGTTCTTACCTTCAAGTTCTGGGAGGTAATCAAAGACTGTGCCAATAGCCTGTCTTTTGGAGGGAGTCTTTTAGACTACTCTGATGACCAATAACTCAAAAGGAGGTTCTCTTTTCTGACATTATGTTTTTCTGTTATGTAGCCTTCAGTTATACACATGCAATGGTATATTTATTGTGTGTGTACTTTGCAGTAAGATTTTGGAACCAATACATTTCCCTCTGTTTTTTTTATATCATCAAAGTATTATTTATCTCTCCTCAAACTATTTGATTGTGTTTCGATCCCCTTCCATATCGCCATGCCCTCTTTCTAACCCCCCACAAAATATCTGTACTCTAATACATACATACATGTTATATATAAACATATATGCTTATATAATTAGATTTGTGTCCACAAATGCGCTTAGATATTAGTTCATTCACTGGATTTTGGCCAATCTATAGCCCACTGACCATGGGAGAAAGTGTACAAAAACTATTCTACTAAATGAATATAGTATTAAACTGATTTCTAATGACTTACGGTTATACTCATAGATTAATGTATCACTCTACTCTTACCAGAGAAGTTTCCTTATACAACAGATGTTATTTAACCCAGAGAACACACCTGGTCAATGTGCAGAGAATTAGATGCTGCAGACTGCTTATTCCTGAATAAGACAACTATAGCAAATGTTTGCCTCTCAAGGCTCAGAGTAAGATTGTAAGAGCCAGAGGTGGTTGGTGACCCTGAGGAAACAGAGCTTTCCAAAATCTGGTCCATACTTCATATGAACATAAAGCATAATTTTGAGTGTTATACAGGTTCATAAATATGATATTTAGTGTTAATTTCTAAAATGTCTGGAATATTTCACATTCTATGATAGCATATACAAATCTGCACACCCAGTCTTATACCTTATATGTGATTTGAGGCTGAGAGCTGCAAAAGCTTAAATTATATGCAAAGCAGAAATCGTCAGGAATCATTCTAAAATATTTCTTCCTGAATTTGAATATTGAATCCAAGAACAGAATGACATTGAGTGAATATGGTTATTTAGTGGCCACTACTTTCCATTATTAAACTTCCATTAGAGAATTAATGTAAACAATGCACACCTCCTTGGAGAATTTAAGTTCTGCATTTATACCAGTGTAGGATGCTGAACAAACAGAGTTATTACTCAGAGTAAACGCTAAGAGCATTAGTACAAACCAGTATTTTTGGTAAAAAACTATTTTATTCACTAAATGCTCATGAAATTCTAACATTCTATTGAAAATGGCCTCTATTTCTGAATATATTCCAATTCTTTATCATTATACTGTTTCTTAAAAAAATATTTTACATATTATTTTTATTTTATGTGTATGAATGTTATGCCTGCATGTAGGTAAGTGCTCCCGTGTAGTGCAATGCCCACGGAGGACAGAAGAGGCTGTCAGATCCCCTGGAATTGGAGTTACGGACAGTTGTTAGCTGCCATGTGGGTGCTGGGATTCGAACCTGGGTCTTCTGCAAGAACAGTGTTCTTAACCACTGAGCTATCTCTCCAGCCCTGATTATCATTATATTGTAAACGCAAACACCAAAGGTTAAATTTTGGATCATCCGATTTTTAGTGCTGTGACACCAATGTCATTCTTAACTGTGTTGTACATATGCAAAGTTCAGGTTTAGGGTCTGAAGGAGAAGTATCAGTTGGTAAAGTACTTGTTTTATGAGCACAAGTACCTGAGCTGAATTCCCAGAACCCATATAAAAGTTCTAATCATGGGCATACACTTGGAATTCCACTGCTGGGAAAGCGGGGACAGAGAGATCTTGTCACTTTCTGACTAGCCAGCCATCATAACTGGTAAGATCCAAGTCAAGGAGAGCCTCTCTAAAAGACAGGTGAATGACTTTCCTAAGGATGGCACTTGTTTGTCCATGGGTCTACAAATGCATGTGCAAACACATGAACCCACACATACACATGTACCTCCATACACACATATTAAAAGTTCAGATGGCAAGTGTAGAGAGATTGTTCAGTGGTCAAGAGCGCTGACTGCTCTTCTGGAGGACCCAGGTTTGGTTCCCATCACCAACAAACTGGCGAGCAATCATAACTCCAGTTCCAGAAAATCCAACATCCATTTCTGGCCACAGTATTGCCCACACATGTTGCAAGTGCATGCAGAAAAAAACAATCGAACAGATGAATAAAGATAAAATAAATTTTTATTAAGTTTAAATGTAATTTTGGTTATTAGTTACAGAATAACATGCCACAGAGACACGTACAAAAACACCAATTTATCTGTTACAGAGTACAGCTATGTCTCTTAGGTTTCAATGAAAAATTGTTCATTATATTATAAAATGCACACAAAAAAACTTACTCTTATTAAAATTATCAACAGAACCAGTACGAATTATTCTTGGGAGTATTTTAAGTATACATATGTATACTGGCATTACAAAAATATGAAAATATTTTCAGCCATTTAGTTATTCAGTAATTAAATAATGAAAAAAATACATAAAATGAATATTAATATGGATCATTACAGCACATTAATGAGATATATTATCAATATATTCAATCAATGTGGTTTCAGGTATGTTGGTAATAAAGTGAAAAAAAATCAGTACATAAGAACTTAACCCCGAAACATGAGAATGTGGAATTTTTATCCTATGTAGCCTTCAAAATGGAAAATGGAAAATGGTAGAAGAAAGAATGGTAGACTTGATTCATAGTTTTGTTTAGAAACTAGAACCATGGCACTTTTATTTTAAATTCCCCCTTGTCATTCATACACATATTTATGTTTTGAATCACATTTAGTACTTTTTCTTGATAATTTCTCTTTGTGATTTCACAGAAATCAACATGAGCATGAAAATATGATTCATTGTGCTGTTTCTAAACCAAAGACAAAGCCTTAAAACATGCTTACATTGTTATATTCTCTTCCATTCTTCTCAAAAAATCAGAAGGCTCAATAAGGTACATTTTGTAATAAAATGTCTTGAAGAAGCATAAATTCCTTAGAGAGCAGGAGCATATGTCCTAATTCAGTATCTGATTTATACTGAACACCTGTAGACTAAAGGATTCTATATTCGCTTTTTCATTTGAAAACGGCAAAGAGAAGCACTGCACATCATCAGCATGGCTTTTTTATTTGTTTGCTTTAAGCCTGGTGTTGCTTCTCAGTGACAGGTTCTCACACTTTGAAAATGTGTGCATTGTTTATATGTTAACATCTGGCTAGATGGAGGCTTTTAAAAAGGGCAGGGTATTTTTAAATGTCAAATGTACATTACAAGAAGGCTTTTTTCTCTCTTTTCACACATAAAACTATTCAACGAGTTCTTTGTACATTGCTTATATATGGCGAAATGCTGAATGACTCAGAACTCAAACTGAACAAGACACTATCACAGTAACAGAAGAGACAATCTCCAGTTTATTTGAATGAATGGACCACCATCTTTTAAGTGAGCCATATTACTCATTCCTGAGCACATTCACATGCTTGTATTGACATTGAGTCTGTCAGCTAGAAATGGGAATTCAGTTTTACAGTCTGAATTCTACCAATCACCTGAATATGATCAAGGGACACAACTAATCTCCTGGATAGAATAAATATGTCTCTTCCCAAGAAGGTCTATCATTCAGTATTGCAGAATTGGCAGATGGGTGTTAAGGATATTATCAGGAAAGATTGTCTTTAATTGTGTGAGAATGAGGAGTGCACTAGTTGTAATCATGAAGGTCCTTGCAGGAGAGAGATGAGAAGATGAAGAAAGCACTAGCCATTGCTGCGATTGAAACTGAGACTGAAATGATTCATTATAAAGATGGAAGACTGGGCCACTGGCCAAGGAATACTGGTGACCATGAAACTGAAATAGGACCAAGACAAGAATCTTTCCATAGAACATGCAAAATTAAGAGTCTTACTATACCTTGACACCCTGACTTTAATAGAGCTAATTTTCAATTTCTGGACCCCAGCAATACAAAGACTAAATTGTGTTGTTCAAGAAACTAAGTTTTAGCAATTTGTTTGAAGAATAGCACAAACTAATGTCTGTATTCTTGGTCAATAAAAGTGTGAAATTTCAAAATCATATTTTTTAAGACACTAGAATTGTGGTATCATAACATAGCGATATGAAATGAATATAATCCATTTATAGATGATTTCTTTGTAGATATACATTGTTATTCCATAGTAGTATTTAATTCTACACTAATGGCTCATATTAGTCAGCATTCAAACAAAGGTAAGTGTTCTCAACAGTGTCATCTCATCACGCGGTAATACTCCCCAATCAGAGAGTTGTCTTTGCTTTCATTTTATATATTTTTTTCAATACAGTGAAAAGACGAATGACAATCTTAGAATCTAACTTTCTTAAAAAATTATATTCCTACCAGAATTTTTGTAATTTTAGTAATAGTGTATTGTTACAATAAAACATATATATGTATATATGTATATATTTCTTGTGTACTCTCTACTAAGCATTGCTAGGTTTGTAGGTGTGTGAAACTATTACTAAAACCTATCACCTTTAGAAATTGCCATATATACTAACATAATCTCTTCTTGCAAATTTTTAACAAATGATAATCCCAGATAAGGACTCACCTATTGTCAATATAAACTTGTACTTTCTAGTTTTATATATGTGGAGTTAGAACCTGTGTATTCTTGTTCATCCAGCTTCTTTCACTCCTATAATTATTTTGAGGTTATTGTCATTATAATTCCTTTCTCTGAGTGGGGGCATTTTTATTGAAGATCTCAGAAAATCTTTAGGGTTTCATTTGAATCCTTTTTGTCTTTGCTGAAGATTGAGATGGTTGTTCTTTTAATGCACTGATGTGGGACATGATAGAAGTCACCATTTTCTTTTTTATTTCTGAGGACCATGCTCTATCTTCACTTGAAGAAGAGTCTTAAAAATCATATGATAATATTTTTTGCTTTGTTTTTGTTGAATTTTTGTGTATTTTATACAGACTATCTCAAACAATCTTAATCATCTTTAAACCCCTTGTCCCCACCAGCACAGTCCCATAGCCCCCCCACCCCCACTGGAACCTGTATACTCTGTCATCTGTGTTAAGACCCAATGTGTCAAGTCAGTGACCCTAGACGTTCCCCAGTGCAAGTCCATCCACTGAGGTCTAGTCAGGCTATCTAGAGTCTCTTGTTTTAGGAAGATCAGTTCTTCCTCACCTAGCAGTAATCAGTTGCCAATGTTACTTTAGCTAAGATTGGGGTCTGCTGTTCATTTCCCCAGTTCTATGTTGGGTTTTTGTCTGACTGAGTTTGCCCGAGACTTGTGTATGCTGACACAATTTCCATAGAATCATATGACCAGGGTCCCAGGAACTTGTAGGACTCTATTTCCATATGGTCCTGTACCTCCTCCCTGGCTCTTACTATCTTTCTGCTCCCACTCCCATAATCGTCAGCCCTGGGTAGGTGAAGTTTAATATAGGAGTCCTGTCCAAGGACTAGCAATCTGCAGACTCTTAATCTCTACGTGTTGGCCATTTGTGACCTTTTGTGTTACATGAGGGATTTTCCTTAATGAGAATTGAGAGCGTCATTAGTGTCATCTTCATTATCCCTGTTCTATGTTCTGTGTTCTGTGTGCCTTAGGTGTAGAGGTTGCATTGTAGATGTGTCTCTTAGTCCTGGGCAGTTCATAGACAATGCCTGTGTGAAACCGCTTGTGGTACATGGTAATAGTCACTGACTTGTGCGAAATAAGCCTCCTTGATGAGTGATGACTGGGATGTTTGTCTCTAAATATAAGGATACATCTTTTGCACAAAGCAAGAAATTGTATTAGTCTAGGGATGTTGTATGGCTTTCTTTCTTTCCTCTGTTTGTTCTTTCATACAAAAAAATATGATTTTTTTGTATTTAAATGGAAGCCCTTAATATTCTGATAGCATTTATGATCTGAATCATGAATTATTCCTTTGCCATTTGGTATTTTGTAAGCTGCTTGCATTTTAATGTGAACTAAGATACATAACAGATTCTCTTTATCAATCTAAACCTGGCACCATTAAAATCCTTTGATCATATTTGTCCTCAGGAAATCTTTCTCCATGTTGTGTATTAGTTCATTTTCTTCAGCGTGATAATATACACTGAAACAAACGAAGTTTGTGAAGAAAGGGTTTATATTACCTTAGAGTTCTAAGGGCATGACGTCTACCATACTTGGAAGAACAGAGCAGGGTATGTGTGGCCAGGCTGTGAAACCGTAAAGCCCATTGAAGCAACATACTTCTCCTGTAAGGCTCCATCTCCTAAAGGCTCCATGATCTTCTCAAACAGCACCAGCTGGAGTGCATGTGTTCAAACACATGAACCTATGGACTTTCATATTCAAATCACAACACTTTGCCCCTGGCCCCTATAGGCTAATGGCCACCTGTCAGTCAAATTCACTGCTAGGAGGTGCATATGTCATCCAATCCCCTCCTCCCACCGTCCTTGTGACAACCTGAGAAAAGAATTCTCCAAACCCCAGTTTGAAGAATCTTAATGGATTTATTGGACTTGCTAACTGAGCTTGGGGTGCAAGTTTACTTACAGGTGAGTGGACGACCCCTGCCCCATTCATGGTTGTATCTGGAAAGTCTACACACAAACATAAATCCCATAGTTCCGGACAGCCTCACAAAAAGGCTAGAGACCCTGGTTTTCCCAGTTTTTATATCCTTAGCCCCTCCCCTGCAAGCAGCTATGGTCAACTGATTGTCTGGAAGAGGGAAGGGGAGTGGCTTCTTTACAGAGCATGAGAAAGAGGCGGGTCCATGGCTTGTCATCACAGGGTCAGAGGAACAACCAGGTCACACCATCTCATGATGCACATAATTCATTTAGTCCAAAGTCAAGGTCCCATGTTCTGTGATAGTCCCAGCTTTGGCATCATGAGTACACAAGAAAGACTGTTCTGGAGGCCTGTGCTCTGAGCCTTAGAATTGCCAGTTTTGGGGAATAAAGTATCAGCCACTTATCACTTTAAATATCATTTAACTTCTTGTTTTTGATTCTTTTCATTTACCTTTAAAATACTCACTGACATGTTAGTACAGTCACATGGAGAAATCTCTGGAGCCAGAATTTCTCTGCTGACTTTGAACACAGCCATTGCTCACTTATGTCTAAATGAATCTAAAAAAAATATTGCATTTTTTCTGTGCTTTTATTTTATTAGCTATAAAAGAAATAGATGCTTAACAAATATACTAATCTAAGAAATTTGGGCAAGGTTTTGAGTTAATAAAAAAGTAAATTAATAACAGTACAAAAGGGTACTAAGTGAAAAGGCAAATCATGTTATTTATGTCTTGTGAAGCACACAACAATGAAAATGTGCACTAGGCTTGTTTTCCAATGCTTTGTAACTTATCAAAATTCTTTTCATTCATCTCTCTCCAAATACATGCTTCTTTGATAGCCTGCCAGTTTGGTCTAGAAAAACTTTTAGTAGTATAAGCTTACAAAGTTTTATAGCCATTTATTTTTGTGACACTGGTGTAAGACCAAAGGACCTTTGGTAATTGAAATGCAGTTTGTTGAATTTCAGTAGAAGCTCATGATGTAAGATCTCAATCAATAGCTCGGCCACCTATCATAAGAATAATGTAAAGTGTCGCATAAATTGTGGTCAGTATAAAATGTTCTTTGGGCAATTTCAAAAAGAAGTTATTAGAGAAGGCATTTCCTGACTTACTCTCAGTTCACTGAGGATGCTATATGTAATATCCACTAGTTCTACAGAAACAGATTTTAAGAGGTTTTTAAAGTGACCAGATATGACCCATAGAGGACATAAGAATTTCAGCTGCTAAAATTGAGGTGAGGCTACAGGTTTTTGCTGAATAGGAAACTGAATTGCTACTTATTGTCGGACAAAATGGTTATCTTTTACTGTCTTGAGGTTAAAGTAAGTAGGAAGGCAAGAATCACAGTGCTATAATGTATTGTATGCAACTGTTTCTGAAGTAGCAGGCACAGAGTCCAATCTGGAACTATACATTTTATACATAAATATATGCATTCTTAGAAGAAAAATCTCAATATAAAGAACGTTAAACTTTATGCAAGTTATCATCTGGAATCAGAATTTTAAAATTATTTTGGCATTCTGGAGATGCCAAGAAGGTGGAGTTAGTACAGATCTAATTTCTTTAGTAGAGTCCTTGTGTAATCTCATTCTCCTTCCATTCTTGCTCTTTGAGTTTCTCATTTTTAGAACTTATAAATGTACATTCAGTGTACATTCTTCTATTTGTCTTTTTATGTTCACATTGATCTATTTTTGTCTCATTTTATTGATTTATTTTAGACTCCGTGCCCTATCTACACCTATAGAGCCCCTCCCCCACTGGATTTCATGCATTATACTGTATATGTTAAGACCTATCTGGCCAATAATTTGTTATGCAGCTATCCCTTGGTGCAAGTTCATCCACCAAAGTCTATTCAGCCCATCTAGATTCATTCTCTTAAAGAAGATAATTTCTCGCTCACCTAGCAGTAATCAGTTGGCAAGAGTTTTGAGGCTAAGGTTGGGGCCTGCTGCCCATTTCCCCAGTTCTTGGCTGGGTTTTTGTCTGATTGAGTCAGCATGGGTCTTGTGTATGCTGTCACCATTGTTACAAGTTGTATGAGCAAGTTCCCAGAGGCCTAAAGCCTCTGTTTTCTTATGTTCATGCCCCAATCTGGTTCTTACGATCATTCTGTCCCTTCTTCCTGAATGGTCCCTGAGCCACGGGTGAGTGAAGTTTAACATAGGAGTCCTATGTGGGGGTATGTACTCTGAAGTCTTTTATTCTCTACACCTTTGACAGTTGTGGACTTCTGTGTGCATCATACTCTGTTATATGGGGATGCTTCACTGGTGAGTTGCGGAATGTATTAGTATTCTCTCTACCTCCTGTTTCTCTATGTTCCATGAGCCTTAGGTGTAGAGGTTCCAATGTAGATGTGTTGCTTAGGGCTGAGCATCTCTTAGAAATATATTCCATGTGTGTTGCCAGTTGTGGAACTCTGTAATAGTCTCTATCCATTGAAAAAAGAAGCTTATTTGATGAGTGGTGTATGATGTACTTGTCTGTAAATATAAGGACCCATTTTTAGCATACAATAAGAAATTTCATAGAGATATGACAGACATAATGTTTTTGTAAGGATCTTTGACCTCTCCAGTCATGTATATTTGGCTGTTTCTAGTGTCATCCATTGAGTTCCCTCCCTTTGAAATGGCTTTAAATCCACTGAGATAGCTGCTGAATACCCCCTAGATAAAAGTGCCACTGCTACAACAATAGTGATTGTTTGCCATGTCAGTCTTTGTGGTTATTAGACTTTATAGCTGAGTTAGACCATTGATTGATTTTCTCCCTTATTAGCTTGCATAGTATCCTCTAGAACTATGAGAGCTAGTCTACAAGAAGGAGGTTTCCAGGTCAGTTCCAGCTCCATTGCTCCAAGTCCTGTGTCTGAAGAATGGGATCTTATCTTCAAGTATTGAGAGTAAATCTAAGGCTGTGGCTTTTTAAAATTCTACCATTTTTTCCCTTCTGCAGTAGTTTTTCCTAGAATACAGCTTAAACTTTTTCATTTGAATTTTTGTTTCTCAATTTTTTTTGACAAATTTGAAATAGTACTATAGGTTATTTGTTTAGTTTTGTGTAAGAAAACTTATCAGACCCAAAATCTTTGAGGACCCATTAAATAAAAAAGTAAAATATATTTTAGTGATTGGGAATATTAAAATCACATTTATACATGTAACACAGTCAGAACATGTCTCCAAGCGGTATGTAGGTTACTTAACACAGGGACCTCTGAGATCCATGGGATTAGTAATTCTACCTTTTATAACGAAGCTATTACCTTATTGGGAAATCCATCTCTATTTTTGAGGATCCAGTCCATCTCTGATAAAAGATTTGGCCATACCTGTATAAAGTTTTCAGAATCTTCCTTAAACCAAATTATCCCTCCTATGTCTCAGTAGGCCCATCTCAAGGGCCGTAAGTCCCATTTTTCTAAAATTTACAAGATATATTTCACTTGAATTTATTCAAATGTGAACTAGGAGAGTAAGCATAAACATTCCAATATGTATAGCCTTACTGTTCTCACACTGTATGATTGATACAATTTGTGGTTCTAGATAGCAGAAGATCTTCCTATAATCAATCCAATCAATCTATGATGATTGTGGCTTATCACATATAAATGTGTACTCTCAATTGCTCTTTACATACAGTGATATTTTGAAACTGACATTAATTAAAATCTATTCTCCACCTAATTGGAAATCTATTCAGAAAGAAAAGCAGTCCCTCAAACACAGAAGTGTCTTTAAAGCTTATTCAGTGACAGTCATGGTTTTAACACTTTACATTTGCCGAAACTGACAGTGTATTTGCAGTGTGACAAATATTACCCCCTGGATAACTAAGCAATGATGTTTAATACAAAATCCATGTTTATTTTAGATTATTTACCAGGGAAAGAAATATTTATGGTTGACAATTCTAAAAATCAGTAAATGTTTTTGAAATGTGGTATAGTTTTCTTTCTTCTCTGTCATTAATTCTGTGATCTTTGAGAACAATGCTTTGTGTTTAAAACACAAAGATCATGTAAAATAAAATTCTACTATTTTGCATTCAGTGATGA
Source organism: Nannospalax galili (assembly GCF_000622305.1). Lineage (NCBI taxonomy): Eukaryota > Metazoa > Chordata > Mammalia > Rodentia > Spalacidae > Nannospalax > Nannospalax galili. The sequence continues at coordinate 198,168 of NW_008356314.1, forward strand.
GTAATGTTTTGTTATAAAATAATTGAGAAAACCACATTTCTTGTATTAGAAACCTTAGCAAAATGAAGATTTCTGTGTATTATATAATTTGTGATAACTAATTCAATAAAGTAAAATTAAAGACTAATTATATCTTAAAGTAGTAAGAAGGCTTCATTTGTCTTTATTTCTAAGTAAAAATAAAGCTAATTAAAATTTTTAAAAAGGTAACTTATTTATAGAAATGGAAAATTAGAAAGAAGACTGAATACAGAGAAAAATCAACATTCATAGATATCTATTTATTTTTAGCAGTGTACAGATAATTTGTTTAATTTAGAATTGATTCCTAAAACAAGAGATGAGAATAAGGCAGGCTATAATGCATAAGTCAGAGCCGATGATTTCGTGGAAAAGGGTAGCAGAAAAAGAAAGCCATGTGCTAGCTACCTTTTAAAAAATTTATATAAAACCAAATAAGACAAGCTTTAAAGAAATTATTTCATATCAAAAATGTATGATTTAAAACACTTCTAATATACTAACATGAGATTGTTGTGGTCTCTTTGGCTAAATTCCCACTGATAACCTCAAAACATTTTAATTTCCTCTACTTCTTGATCACTTTGTTAACATATGGCTTTGAAAATGTTAACAAAAATATTTTGACCCTAGCAACACATTAAAATTCATATCTTTTACCAAGGAAATCTCTGTAGCTATCAGATGGTTGATTAGTATGCCCCTCCAATATGCTCCTTGGGTTTACATATTATTGTGCACACTTTATTTCTGGTCTTGACTACATTTTCAGCTACAATAATTTCCAAAACTACAAATTCCCTTTGGTTTTGTTCTCAGGACTCCTCTTGCCTTTTTACATAATATTTCCTGATACTCTCATTCAGATATAACATCAAATATTATCTTTATTCTGATAATTTGTAGATGCTAAAGTCAATTTACCCTTGAATAGATTGACATTTTAGGCACAGGAGAAAAAAATCCCTGATGATCTAGCTTCTACTAACAAAAAATCTGTTAATAAAATGCTGAATATCTTTTTTAAAATCATTTTTCCAGTTTCTATAATCATAGAGTCCTGATATTATCCAGAGGTGACTGGCTAGTTCTAAGATAATTCTATAATTAAAACTCTTCACTTTTAAATCCATATATTATCTAAAAGTAAGCTGGTAACAATAGGTGTGTGCCTGATATTCATTTAGCATTGCAATTTAACATATTAATATAGTATATTCCTCTTTTATGAGCTATGCACAAGATGGTTAAAGGGATTGTCAAATGCGTTTTGATTCTCTTAGCCAAATACCACCAAGGAATTGATTGATATAATAGACATGTGTAATACAGGGCTTGGTGGTTGTTTATTCTTAAATGTATATAAAACATAAAGTAAGCAATTATATTAAGAAAAATTGTAGTGAGGTTTGTTCTGAGAGAAAAAAAATATATGCCTTAAATTATTAACAAATGGTTAATTGTAAGTTATTCTGTTTCTAATAAAATAGATGGCTTGGAGAAATACCAATTCAGTGCATGCATCTACCATATGTAGCGCTTTGATACGAATTAAGACCTGAGTACATGCTGATTAAATTGAATTGACTGTTTTTAAATTCATGCCTAGTTGGACAGACATTTACATTCTTTAAGGAGCTGCACTGTCCAGAAAGATTTTTAGGCCATTTAGGAAAATGAAACTTATGGCTCAGCAGCATTTCAACTAACATTTAGAAATAGTTTAAAAGATTATAGCTATAAATCAGGATTTGAAGAGTTTTACGTACATTACCTCATTTAATCCCCATTGACACCCTGCTTCAAATTTAGTGGCGACATTCCCAAGTTTACACAAATAGTACTGAGATATAGACTCTAAATCAGTTCATTTAATTCCTAGTGCACCCTCATCTATTCACTGTAAGTCTGTCACAGAGTGGGAAAAGAAGACATCATTCCAAGAGTACCAAATGCTTTAACAGTATCAGTTGAAACACTTAAAGTATGGAATATTTTATTTATTTTAATTTTATGTGTATGAGTGTTTTGCTTGCATTCGTATAAGTATACCATATGCACACATGCAATGCCAGCATAATCCAGAAAAGGCCCTCAGAACCCCTAACGGTTGTTAGCTGCCATATGCTCATGGAGAACTGAACTCAGGTCCTCTGCTAGAGCAGCAAGTACTCTTAACCACTGAACCATCTCTCCAGCCCTCAAGGTATGCTATATTTTCAAATGACCACATTCAGGGTATGTATAAAGTGGCTTGACACAGTCTAAGCCTGACACATAGCCAACATTTTGTAGTTGTTCTTAAATTCATACCTAGTATGACAGTTGTTCATATTCCTGTAGTGAATTATGTCTATGTAGATACAGGACTGGCCAAAATGAAGCAAAAGAAACATGTAGAAATATGAGAAGAAAAATATGGCTTCCTAGGTAAACTTGAATAAATCATAGTGATCTAAATGCAGTTTTTCAGGGAGAAATAGTTTAAACTGAAGAGAGGCTCCACCCTTCCCAGGAACATTTGGGCATGTGGGAAATGTGTCTACAGGTCAGAATGACCAAAGAGTATCATTAACAAAATTTTGTATGAGTAGGATGAGCATTCACTGAAAACATAGCTCTGGATATTTGTTGATTTTTCTCACTCTTCAATTATTATTGTGATTGTCTAAGGAACACAGCACAGAATGTCAAAAACCTTATAGGATACCAAGATATCTGACCACACTTTGGGGTGCTCTTCTAGGCCACTGAATTGTTTTAAGTGCAGACTAGACACAATAAGATTTCTAGGTTAAAAAAAATCTTTCTAGCTTCTTTGTAGAGAGTAGGTTAAAAGCAAACATCATGAGCACTGAACTTGCCTTGTATTAACTGCTGTAGCTTAACCCTGGAGACTTGGGTAGTGCTCAGGGAATACTGTCATGACTGCCTGCTGGAGAGCAAGGTGCCCAGCTCCTTATGAGGAAAAGTTCTTTATGAGGGGATGAAGTAGGCTGGAAATACAAACCTCAGTATTGGTCCTCACAGAGGCTGGCATAAAGGCCACCTCAGAGAAAAATGATGGTCCCTTCTGCAGCAATGGGCAGACTTCTATTTTGCTCCATTAAAATTATCTTCAAATATTAGATGAATTTAAGCCTCTGAAGATTAAATTTTGCTTCCAAATCTATAGAAAAATTTTATTGATTCACATTTGATATAGTAATTTTGAACAAACATCATTACAAAGATGTGGGGGTCTCAGTTTTTATTTTGTTAGTTTGAGAAAAAAGGAAATACTTTCATGGAAAAAATTTATTAATTCACTAATTAATTCATCCATTGCATGTAGACTTCTAATCATTCATTTATTTAGCAATAATCAATAAAAGCTTGTTGTGGGTGTTGAGTAAACCCTTATGTCAATGCAAATCGTTGTCACAGATGAGTCCTTATTGGAAAATGTTTATAAATCACAGATTTTTTTTCTTAAAATTACCAGGGATGCTCAGTTATCTTAGAATTTATACTTCCTTTGAAGCTTGCCCATATTGGAAACTTATCTCTCGTATATGATAAAGTTCCACCTCCAAAATCAGAAGTAGAAATTTAAATTGTACCATCTATTCATAGAAGTATATATTTTTTGAAATTTGTACTTTATTTATACAAAATCTGATTTTAGTTGTTCAACATACTTTGACTGCACAGAAACAGGAAATTTCTTCATCCTCCAGATGCCTACTGCTTCATGAAAATGACCACTTAGAATCTAAAAATATATACCTCTCATAGTTATTCCATACTTATAATGCTATTTTTAAACTTCAAATGTGTTTCTATTGATCACAAGAACCTTTAATTTTTTTTTAATTCTACACAGGTGTAACACAGGTGGTACGCCCTTTCCTCTCTGCCCCATAGGGTGTAGCTCTAACTACCCTCTAGGGAAGAGAAGGTTGGGTGAACAGCCTTATTATTTCTCCAGCTCAGTAATTACCTGCAGACAAATTCCCTTTACTTCCCAGTCGTTCTTAAAGACAGTGCAGGCTGATGCATGAACAGGCTGTGTTGTGGTTCAAATCCACATTTCAGTCCTTTTCTAAATACAAGTATTAAGCTACTTACATTTCAAGTTTTAAGTCTACTTCTTGTCAGGTTCAGGTACTGATATGAAATTGATCACATATATTGGAAGAGCATAGATCTGATAATGATGACGATGATGATGATGGTGATGGTGATGATGATGGTGCATAGCTATGTTCCCTAGTGTTGTCAACCCAGACAGGACACTGATGGAAGAAGAAAGAAACAATTCCATCCTAGTCTAGCTTGGTGTACCAATCAGTTTATTGTGGCTGCTCAAAGAATCATGGATGACTCAAAGGCAGCTACATCACTGAGAAGGCCATCCCAGCATGAGTGACAGCTCATGAAAGTGTCACTGCAGGAATCAGGTGCCCAACTGGCATGCAGCTCTATTCCAGGAGACTTTTCTTCCCAGCAGCTCTTTGGTGTTTTTTTAAAATCTTGGGGAGGAAACATTGTCAACCACAAAACTTTCTCAACTTCCTTAGCCTTGTAAATTTGTCTTCCTGAGACTTACCAGCCTTTTCTTCTCTCTTGGAAAGAATGTTTGACTTGAAGGAAATAGTTATGCACTACCTAGTGGCATGTGTTGAGAGATTTTCAAACAGAATCTTGGATAATGTCCTACAAAGCTACATATGTGTATATAATTACATATTCACAAATCTGATTTGTTATATTCAGAATGCCCTGAGTTTCATAACCAAGTTACCTTAAAATAATAAAAACAAAATCTGTGGAGTATTTCAGCCTCTTCAGATTCTTTAACCTGATTTTGAAGAGTGTTGAGGGTTACTTCCTGATCACCAATGATTCCTAAGTCTACTAAACTCACATGTAGAGGAAGAGGTCCTATTGTGTTTTAGAACAACCAAATGTGTTTTGAATATTGATAAAAAGATGACAAGGAGCGATTTGGAAAGATTATTTTGTTTCTTTTTGAATTATTAATTCTTTGAGCTCTACCCCTACTTCCCTACGCATATACCTTCATTTTCTCTGTCCCCCAAGCCCTCATGCATACACACATTGAATTGAAGTTTTGTTGCCCATTTGCATGATTGAAAGTGATACCAGTCCTGGATTATGCATGGCACACTTAATAGGCTGTCACACCCTTAAAGAACACCAATTATTCTTCTCCCAGATTCTTGGTTAGGGGTGAGAATTCAGACTGGCCCATCTCCCCGCTCCATGCTGAAATTTTGTCTGGCTTGAGCTTGAGCAGGTATTCTAGAAGCACTGAAGAGAAAGTTTTCAAATATCTTTGATCCATCTAGATGTACTTTTCAGCCTTTTCTATGAAGTTCTCATTCAGGAAGACTTTTCGTCAATGTTTCTGCCCGTGTTTCTTTGGGCCAACAGATTGTAATGGCTCTCTGCTGTTGATAAATCCAGAGCACTTCAATAAAAATTGGTTTTCAATGAACCTGCCTTCATGTTTACAAATTGCCGTTACATTAAATTTTAATAGGTCATTATATTTTAACGTGCTATTTTCTGCTAGCAATATAATCCTTGCAAGTGTCATTTATTTTTTATTTAATAATTACTTGTATAAAAAATGGAGGGCCACAGTCAGCTGTTTTCATTTCGTAAAAATCAAAGTGAATAGAATTGTACAAATGTCAAATTTCAGATCCCAAAAAAGACTGTTTGCCAACTATGCATTAAGAAATGGAAGAAAGATTCCTATCTGAGATGGATTATTTGTTTGCAGATTTAGGTTTTGGATCTATAAAAATATGAGCCTATTTTAGCATTCTGTAATATTAAGAAATGTGTTATTATTTTACAGTGCTCTTTCCCTGTGATTAATTAGAGAAACAGAAACTTAAGAGACCCAGTAGTAAATCTATCAGACAGAAAACTTATGTGAAAGATTAGATGTGCTGTTTTATAGCAACACTTCACAAACATTCACAACAAATTTTTTTAAAAAGTCTCTGAAGGAAACCTCCTCTTATTCTCAGATACACTGTCTCTCAAATATGCAAATACAAATAGTGTAAATTAAGGGAATTTTAAAATTTGTGTTGTTGTTTCAAGCAGTATATAAATGAGAACACATTTTCTTTATACTTAGCTGGTATCTTATTGTCAATGTTTAACGCAGCATTATCTCTAGTTGTGAAGAAATGCTTGCTTTAACTTTAGAGCACTCATGGTCTCCAAATGGAAGCCAAAGGATGATCTGAGAACAGCATATAAATAAACTGTGTTTGTATATGTGTTCATACATATTTTCTTGAGCTAAGGTAGTTCTTCCTTTATATAAAAATCAAGACCTAAAGTGTTATAACATTTATCTTTGTAATATTCTGAAATCACCACTGGTTTCACAGAATTTCAGAATAACATATCTTGTGTAAGAAGCTGAAGTTGTTGCTAACCTCCTATCTTTAAATATGTACCAGTTTTCTATGCTAAGAGAATATTAGTTAATTTTCTGCTAGAGCAATATTGCATAACAAGCCTCCAAAATTCCAATGATTCAGTAATTGTTTGATGCCCCTCAGAATACAGATCAGCTAATTTCATCTAGGTTATCCTTGTCTAAAATGAAACACAAGATTTGGGATTATGTGTGTACATTTGGGAGGAAATAACATCAGCTAATTTGAACTTATCAGACCCATACTTCAGGTAAAAGAAGAAATATAACTTCTTTCTTTAACTTGTGAACTCAGAAATTTTGCATCTCATCTTTCCAGCATCTAAATCCCCAATCGCTTCACAAATATGAAACCACAGTATGCACTTAGAGAAGATGTATAACAGATATAATCTACAAAAATTGTCTGAAAATATGTATGTTTTCTTGGTTGAATATTTATTTTATTTGATAGATTCAGAAACTTGTAATAGAGTGTGCACAAGTACAAAGAAATTAAATACTAATATTTAATAGTCTTAACCTTATAAGAAGATATAAGAACTTAATCCAGAGAAGATTAAATTCAAGACAGTTATGTGAATGACTAAAAAGAATCAGAAAATAATTGCATAC
>NW_008356314.1:205327-206506 GCF_000622305.1 Nannospalax galili
CACTGAGTCAGTTTAGTAGTGTTTGTTGGTACTTGTGTTTAAAGCTGACCCCTTGGGATTAGATAACCTGTCAGGGAGTTCATAATTGAGGAAAACAAATTCTACTAACTAGACATTCACTGTTACCTATAGCTCATCACCTTGAGGTGGGAAGCTTTAAATTTTCCTTATCCACACTGGCATGTAAACTGGTGCAGATCTTTTTAGGCTAATATATTGTGGATATTTCAAATGTACATCTTTTTTATCCTGCCTAGAATACATTATCTAGCAGGAGACATCTAATTTCTCTGGTTCTTTAAATCTTTCTGTCTCTTCTTCCAGGATGTTCTGTGAACCTTAGATGTAGGTGTGGCATTGTAGATCTATCAATTAAAACTGAGCACTCCATAGTCACTTTTTGTATGTACTTAAAGTAGTTATAGATCTTTGCAAACTATCCATTGATTGCCGAAAGAAGCTTCTTTGATGAGTGGGGAGAGCTATGTGTATCTGTCATTAAAAGGATAAGTATATAGAATATAGTAAGAAATTGCACTGGTTTAGGAAAATGTAGCTAGCGTGTTCTTCTCTGGGGACTATGACCTCCATAACCATGTGTACTTGGCTACATGTACAGTACTATGCATGGATTCCCTCCTTTTGAGTGAGCCTTAAGTTCAGTTGGGTGACTCTTGCTTACCGTAAGATAAATGTGCCACTATTGCACCAATAGATATATTTTGATATATTATATATATTATATATAATATATATTGATATATACATTGATATATATAGATAGATAGATTATATCAATTGATATATTATATATATTATAATTGTGGTTCCACAGACTTTAAAATTTGGTTGGACCATTGATTGGTTTTTTCCCTCCTTGTCAGCTTGCAGAGTACTTTCTGATACTCTGAAAGCTAGTCTTCAAGAGAAGAATTCTAGGTCACTTCCAGCTCAGTTTCTCCAAGTCCTGTGTCTGAAGAGTGTGATGTCTTCAGAAATAGGGACTTACTTTCAAGTTCTGTGAGGTAACCAAGGGATATTGCAAGTAGGATACACTATTTTGTTTGTGTGTAATATTTTTCAATAAACATATTTTATTGAATTTTTGTGAATTTCATACAATGTATTTTGATCAAATTTACATTGTCACATATCTGCACTGTCCCTACTAACACCTGT
>NW_008356314.1:206732-213371 GCF_000622305.1 Nannospalax galili
CTATATAGAATCAAACTTGTGTTTTCAAATGTCTTTCAATATGGACCATCACCTTGGGCAACCTAACAAGAGTCTCTAAAGGACACTAACTCTATTTCTGCCAGTATCCATTGGTTGTAAATAAATAATTGATAGTATCAGATTGAGGTTTCTTACCAACCTCCCCACATCCATGATGGTATTTTATTTGGCTTGATCTTACATGTTACTTGTGTACTCTGTCACAATTGTTTTGAGTTCATATGAGTTCAACTGTGTGGAAAACTCTGTTGACTGGTGGTCAGTCATCACCTCTGGTTCTTACAATCTTTCTGCCCCCTCCTCTACAATGATCCCTGAGCTTTGGGATACAGGGGTTTTATATAGATGTCTTATTCATGGATAAGCACTCTTAGCATCTTAATCTCTATATGTTGGCCAGGTGTAATTCTATATGTTAATAACCATCTGCTGCCTAAGGAAATGTCTCTAGTTAAGAGTTGAGAGATGCATTAATCTATTGGTATAACGAAAAGTCATTAGGAGTTATTTTAATACTAAATTAGCAGAATAATAGTATTATTCTCTCCCTTATACAATTGGTGCTGATCAAGTTGGATAGTGGCATGTAGAAGAAAGAACTAGATCCCTATCTACTCACTATGCACAAAACTTAGCTCTAAATGGATCAAGGATCTTAACATAAAACCTTATACCATAAATCAGATAGAGGAAAAAGCAGAGAATACATTGGAATTTATAGATACCAGACAAGACTTTCTGAACAGGACTTCTATAGTGCAAGCAACAAAACCAAAAACTGACAAGGGTACCAAATGAAATTAAAATGCTTCTGCACATCAGATATTACCATTTGAGTGAAGAGGCAACCTACAGGAGAAAAAAATACCAACTATACCTTTAAGAGAGAATTAACATAAAAACCCCAGAATTAAATAGTGGGGTAAGGCACTGAACAGGGATCTTTAAAGATGAAATGCGAGTGGCTGAAAAATACTTTTCAAAATGTTCAACATCTTTCGTCAACAAGGAGATGCAGACAAAACAACTTTGAGAGGTGGTTCAGCAGTTAAGAGCACTGACTGCTCTTGCAGCGGCCTGGGGATCGACCTCCAGCACCCACATGGCAGCTATGAACCATCCTTAACTGTAGTTCCAGGGGAATCGGACGCCCTTTTCTGACCACCGCAACATTGCATGATACGGGTCCACTCACATACATGCAGACAATACACTCACACATATAAAATAAAAATAAAATTGAAAAGAATGGATAAGATCCAAATCCAAACAATGACAAATGCTGGTGAGGATGTGGAGAATCTGCAACTCTTATCCACTGCTGGGGGTGGGGTGGGGGGCAGAGGTGTTCAAACTGCTGCAGCTACTGTGGACTCTCTAATTTTTTAAAGTTATTTATCTTTTTATTTTTATTTTTAAGTGTATGGGTGTTATGCCTGCATTACGTAAGTGCACCCCATGTCATGCAGTGCCCACAGAGAACAAAAGAGTGCCTTGAATTCCCTGGAGCTGAAGTTACAGACAGTTGTTAGCTGCCAAATGGGTCCTGGGATTTGAACCCAGGTCTTCTGCAAGAGCTTCCAGTGCTATTAACTGCTGAGCCAGCTCTCCAGCCCCAAGTCTCTAATTTTTTAAAGAACATCTATGATGTAATTAGGAACAAAACAGATACATTTTGCATTTTCTTCTTTTGAAGTTCATTCAAGGAAAGTGATCTTTGTAGTGTTAATTTTCTTTATTTACTATTGTGCAAAGAATGAGCAAAAGATTTCAATTGCATGTTAAACACGAGAGAGAGAGTCCACGAGAGTTCATATCTTTGTAAGTAACCCTCTCCCAATTAACTTAAACCTGTTGGCAAACCCAAATAAACATTCTTATTCCCCAAACTGTAAGTTAGGAGGGACATTGTGGTGGTTTGGATCCCAGAGAGCACCTGCAGGTCTTTCAGAGGAAAATTTGCCATGACAATATCAATATGAAACATATACAATATTTTAATGAAATTACTCTGTATCCTAACAGGATAACATAAAATAAGATGAAATAAATTCAGATAGTGTCTGAAAATTTTTTAAATTTATCTTTGTTTTTGGTGAAATTAATATTAAGTAAAAATAATGTCCATTCATGTAAATAATCTCAAACATAGGTGTAAAAATTGCTTATTATGAATTAAGACAATTAACAGTAAGAATATTTTGATTTTTTTCCTGAGAAAATTCTTCATGTACATAAACCAGGAAATCTTGGGAGTGAATTAAACTCAAAATATTTACTTTGTTCATTTTTTTCAAATTTAAGATTATTCTCCTGAAATCCTTACTTTCTGCCTGGGTAATAAGGGCTTATATTTTACAATTAATATGATCTACTGATGATAAACATGTGTATATGTCTAAGTAAATAAACTAATAGTGTTTTTTAATATTATAAAATTTGAATATTATTGAAGAATAAATAATCGTGATCTTCCATGCCTGAGAGTGCAAATTCAAAAAACAATTTATAAACATTATTGAAATTGCAAGTTTAGTCTATAAATGTAGATACAATACACTCTTCTGATTAATATCACATTTTGACAAACAACAATATGCAAATGTTTGCTTTCAATTAACTGATCACTTTTTTCTTTTAAATTACATTTATTTCTTTGAGAATTTCATACCATCCAGTACTAGCATAATTACCTCTCCATTCCTCTCCCTAACTACTTCTAAATACACCCCAACCTCCTTATCCTTTCCCCAATTCATACCCTCTTTTATTTATTTATTTTTTAATAACCTATGGATTCTAGTCTATCCTACCCATATACTCTTGGGTATGCAGCTACCAGCAGGAACATGGTCAGCTGAAATGTGGCCACACTTTTAAAAAAACTTAACTCCTCCTTGTCAGCAACTATCAGTTGAACCAGGGGTGGAGCTTCATTACCACTACACCCTCTATGCAATACTTTTGTCTGGTTTGAGCTTCAATGGGTCTTGTGGCTGCTATCGCAATCACTGTGAAATCATATGTAAAACTGCCCTGTTGTGTCTGGAAATCACTATTTTAATGTACGCATCTACCACCTCTGACTTTTACAATCCTTCAGTCCCCATTTCCTTGATGATCATTGAGCCTAGAGAGGTTGAGATGTGATATAAATGTCCCATTTAGGGCTGACCATTCCAGTCTCTTATCTTCTACACTCTGACCAGTTTTGGGTTTCTGTGTTCATCTCCATCTACTGCCACAGAAACTTCTCTGGTGATGGTTGAGAGATTGCACTTATCTATGGATCTAGTAAAGAGTCATTAAGGGTTCATCTAATATTATGTTCATTTAGTAAGATAATTGTAGTAGGCTCCCCTCTAGTGCCTATGACCTATCTAGCCACAGATTATTTTCCATAATAATGGTGCCAGGTATGGATTCCAATTCATAGACTGGATATTAAATCCAAGTAGAAGGTACTGATATGCTAGATAGTTTTAGTGTCAACTTGACAGACCTGGTTTGAGAGCCTCAGTTGGGGAATTGCCTCCATTGGACCAGCCTGTGGTTATGACTGTGGGGGGAATTTTCTTGACTGTTGAATGATGCAGGAGGTGTCACCCCTGGGTGGTGGGCCTGTGTTGCATAAGAAAGCAGGCTGAACAGGGGCCAGAGGGGCAAGGCAGTAAGCAATGTTTCCCCATGGCCTGTGGGGATCCAGCTCCTGTCTCCAGGTTCCTAGCCAAGTTCCCACCTTGTGCTTCCTGATGAACTGTGACCTGGGAGTCGTAAGATAAAATAAACACTTTCCTCTCCAAGTTGGGATTGGGCAAAGTGTTTAGTCATAACAATAGAGAAACTAACTAGGGCAGAAATTGGTACCAGAGAGTTGGCTACTGCTGTGACAAATCTGACATTGGAAGATTGTGGAAGCCATTTGGAACTTTGGGCTGGAAAAGCCATTGAGTGCTCAGAGTTTATTGCTGTGGAACTTTGAACAGTTATTCTAAGAGAGTTGTAGACAATGCAGGCCTGGCTTGTGAAGCTTCAAAGGGAAGTGAGACTATAAGGGCTGTTTGTGTGATATCTTGAACTGAGAATCTGTGGGTTCTGGTTGGATGGGGCTGAAGAATCAGCTATGATTAAGAAGAGACCAGAACCTGAAGTAAAACCTTTTCTTTACTGGGACAATTGATGCTGGTTAGCTGGAGCTAAAAAATCAGCTGTAAGTAACAAAAGACCAGCATCACAGTGGTGAAATCTTCTGGGAGGTATTTTGCCAGGGTCAACATGCAGAAGCTGAGGTTGAGTGGGGACTGAGAATCTCTCCTAAGCTGGAAGAAGGACTTGGTAATATGTAAGAGTCTCCTGCATGGTTGTGGTGTTAAAAGCCTGAAGGGGTCACAAGGATCAGCTGTAGTTTGACACTCTGAGAGGCCAGGAAAAGCCATCAGGGAAAGTACAGCCTCAGTTGCAGTGAAGATGCCAAAATTTAAGCGGTCATGGAAGGAATTTGAGGCATTCCACCCTTAGAGGCCAGAAGAGGCCATTGGTGAGGGTGCAGCCTTAGTTTTGGTGGAGAACCCAGATTTTTGGTAATGGCAGGACCACTGGACGACTAGCAAGGGCAGTGGCAGGTATGGAATAGAGCCAGCCTGGGTCTTCGAGACAAGCTATGTGTGCTGTGGACAGCAAAGTCAGAGAGCTGGAGCTGCCAGAATCCTTTGGAGCCCAGAAGATCATGAATGAATCCCAGATGTCTAGCCTTGACCTACTTTGCTTGACTTGGGTTTTACTTAGGTGTTCCTGATTCTTCCCTTTGAAATAAGACAGTACTTGTTTTGGATTTTACAGAAGCCCACATTTAAGAGACTTTTAAGAGAGACTGTGAAGTTTTAAGTGTTTGGATATTTTAAGGACTATGAGGTTTTTAAGGTTGTACTGTCTTATGTTGTGATATTAATGTTAACATCATATCTTAGGAACAAGAACTGGAAAGGCTCTGGTTTAATAGTGATGTGTTTGTGTGTTAAAGTGAAAAGGGGTCAATTGTGGTGGATAGCTTTAGTATCAATTTGACACACCAAGGTTGAGAGCCTCAATTGTGAAATTGCCTCCATTAGACTGGCCTGTGACCATACCTGTGGGGGAATTTTCTTGATTGCTGAATGATGTGGGAGGGCCCAGCCCACTGTGGGTTGTGCCACTCCAGGAAGGTGGGCCTGTGTTACATAAGAAAGAAGGCAGAGCAGACGCCAGGGGAGCAAAGCAGTAAGCAGAGCTCTTCCATGGCCTGTGCTCCAGCTCTTGCCTCCAGGTTCCTGCTCTGAGTTCCTACCTTGGGCTCCCTGATGAACTGCGACCCAGAAGTTGTAAGATAAAATCAACCCTTTACTCCCCAAGTTAGTTTTGGTCAGAGTGTTTTGTCCCAGCAATGAAGAACAAACTAGAACACCCGTAATATCCATGGCAGTGTTGCATCAGTGCGACTGTCTTGCTGCATCAGTCTTATCGTCGTTCATAGTTTCATAGCTGGTAAAGACTGATGATTACTTTTCCTCCAACAGTGTCCACATAGCCTTCCATCACTATGAAAGTTACCAGGAGGTACAATTTGGGACATAAACTTGCCTTAGCATATTTGAGACAGTGCATAAAGTCCTGTGGGTGGACTATGGAGAACACAGATAGGGAAGGGAGGTCTAAATATGATTAGGGTCTATTTAAAGAAATCCACAAAAATTCAATAAAAATATATTTTAAAAAAGGAAAGTTACGAAAAGTCTCCCGGAGTCTGTGTCATTGACTCCACGCCTACTCATCCCCTGCCCCCGCGATGGGAGAGAGTACCGGCCAAACAACAACATCCTGATAAAAGCAACTTAAGGGCCTTGACTCCCCCCCACCTCCCCACCCCTACCCCTGCCTCATTCGCCCTTCCATCTCCGCCGATGTTCTCTGCTCCTGGTTTGGGCCCTGCGCTATGCTGCTCCTGGTTTGGGCTCATGCTTTTCTTGGGCTTCTTTCTTATATGCCAAATGTGAAAGAAAGCTCCACACCTCTGGATCAGATATGTCTGCTGATATGATCCAGGGTGCAAACTGGTACACCTCATTCCAAAATTTTAAGCTTTCCTCTTTTGAAATTTTAAGTCCTCTAGATTTGAGCAGGGTTTTAAAGGAATGAATTTGGCGCTTCCTCTGGTGTGATGTTGAATTCCCCATTGTAAAGGGAAGATGTTTTTACAGCAGTCTGACACTAGAGGGCTTGGAGTGCCTTGGCAAGTTATAAGCCTCTAGGTTTGCAGAAAAAAAAAGTTGCAGTTTTAAATCTTTTGTCTGGGAGCCATCAGAAAAAAAGTTTGCAGTTTAAATCTTGGAGACGCTTTTGGCTTCCAGGTGCCTGGCAGAGATTAGCTAATTTGCATTTTCACTGACTTCACTTTAGTTGCTTGTTTGAATGCCTGAGGGCAGAAAAGGAGCTGGCTGGAGGAATTCTGCCTGACTCTAAGGCTTAGGTGGAAGTCCCAGGAACTTTTGGGGATTTTTCTCTAACAGTGTTCAAATAGAAAAGTGAGGGAGTGACGGTTTCCAAAGCGACATTCCTGAAATGAAAATTCCAGGGGATCGCAGT
>NW_008356314.1:214109-214689 GCF_000622305.1 Nannospalax galili
GTGGTTCTGGTCCCGCTGGCTAGCCGCTGGCGGACCTAGCGGGCCGTGCCCCTCTGGAGACAGCAGGTACGCAGACTTCTCTGATGCTGGCTATAGCTGATGGCTACACGCTCCTCTGGAGCGGAGAGCTTCCTCTGCTACTAGACTGGTTCTGGTCCCGCTGGATAGCCACTGGCGGACCTAGCGGGCTGTGCCCCTCTGGAGACAGCAGGTACGCAGACTTCTCTGATGCTGGCTGTAGCTGATGGCTACACACTTCTCTGGAGCAGAGAGCTTCCTCTGCTACTAGAGTATTATCTAGTCGAGATCCCGCCTCTATTACACCCTTGTGCCCTTCCTCAGGATTGCGGAGTTCTGGCCAGTGAACTCCACAGGGAAGAAGCACGGAGGCGGCGAAAGCTAGGATATCCGTGGGTCGGTAACGGAGAGTGCTGCTCTCCGGTGAGATCAGGTCGCCGGTAGTAAGACACAGGACTCAAGGCACGGCTTAGTCTGTGTTTACTGCTTTATTGTATCTCTGCTCCTTGCTGTCCAGCGCTCTGCTGATCCAGCTTTCTGGGACCCAATCTCTGGGACCCCA
>NW_008356314.1:216285-217332 GCF_000622305.1 Nannospalax galili
AAATGGAAAACAGAGTATCAAGACTGGAAGATAAAGTGGATGAACTGGACCACTCAAGCAAAGATTATGAAAAATTTAAGAAATCACAAGAATGGAATATGCAGGAATTGAGTGATACCATAAAAAGACCAAACTTGTGAATCATAGGTATACAGGAAGGAGAAGAATCCCAAGACAATGGCATGGACCAGATGTTCCAAAGAATTGTGGAACAAAATTTCCCAAACTTAAAGAAAGACATTTCCATTCAAATACAAGAAGCATACAGAACACCAAACAGACAGGACCAGAACAGAAACTCTCCATGGCGCATCGTAGTAAAAACACTACACGCACAAAAAAAGAGAAAATTCTGAAAGCTGCAAAAGGGAAACAACAAGTCACATATAAAGAAAAACGCATTAGGATCACAGCTGACGTTTCAATGCAAACTAGGAAAGTCAGAAGAGCCTGGACCAAAGTATTCCAGGTGTTAAATGACCACAGATGCCAACCCAGATTACTATATCCAGCCAAAATGTCTATTATAGTTGAAGGGGAAAGAAAAATCTTCCATGACATAAATACGCTGAAGGAATTCTTGTCCACAAAACCAGCCCTTCAGAGAGTTCTGGGAGCAATACAAAGAGCTGAAGAAAGGAATGACTATACCCAAGGGGTTGCAGAAGGAATTCCAAAAGGGGTATAACAGTGTAAAAGTACAGCTATAGCAAGAATGTAAACAAAAAAAAATGACAGGACTCAATACTCATCTTTCATTAATAACTTTAAACATTAACGGACTGAACTCCCCAGTCAAAAGACACAGATTATATGAATGTATTAAGAAACAAAACCCACCTTTTGGTTGTCTGCAAGAAATGCATCTCACTTTCAAGAAAAGACACTATCTCAAAGTGAAAGGATGGAAAAAAATATACCAAGCAAATGGCATTAAGAAAAAAGCAGGTGTAGCAATCCTAATATCTGACAAAATAGGCTTTAAACTGAAACTAACCAGAAAAGACAAAGAGGGCCACTTCATTCTGATCAAAGGAACAATAAATA
>NW_008356314.1:220060-220828 GCF_000622305.1 Nannospalax galili
GACGAGCACTTTAAAAGAAGAGTCAGGGAGGATGCCAGGGAGGCACTCTGCTATGAAAGGAATCTGCAGCACATGGTTTCCGAGCTCATGAGCTATCCGGACATGAAGAGACTTCTACTTGCATAACAGAGAACCCCAACACTGCGCCATTCCTGGTCTTGAGTCCCAGACACCTGGGGAACCGGTGCTGCTTCCTGATCCTTTTCACCGAGGCCAGCTTGGTGCCTTCCTTGGGCTCCAGGAGCACTGCTTCAGGACCTGGCCCCGCCCTCACCTCTCCCTGCTTCCCAGGACCTGCACCACCGGCTAACTCTCCTAACCTGCTCTCCTATCCTCAGGCTTCTTGGGCCAAGTCTATCGCAGAGCCCATCGTGCCTTGACTCCCCCAGCCTCATCCACCCTTCCATCTCCCCCGCTGTTCTCTACTCCTAGTTTGGGCCCTGAACCATTCCTAGTCTTGGGTCCCCAGACACCTGGAACCAATACTGCTTCCTGATCTTTTTCACCCAGGCCAACTTGGTGCCTTCCTTGGGCCCCAGGAGCACTGCTTCTGGACCTGGCCCTGCTTCTGGTCCTGGCCCTTCCCTCACCTCCCTCTACTTCCCTGGTCCTGCAACACCCGCCAGCCTCTTTCTGGGGCTGACAGCCTCTTTCTGGGGCTCTGAGGTTTACCTTTCCTCTCCCTGACCCTTGGCATCCAGTACAACCCAGCTACTTAATCCACTCTCTGGGAAATCTTGGGGCTTATTCCCACCCCATCTGCCTTTG
>NW_008356315.1:0-640 GCF_000622305.1 Nannospalax galili
AGATTAAACAACACACTCATGAATGATGAATGGGTCAAAAGAGAAATTAAGGAAGAAATAAAATTATCCCAGGAACTAAATGAAAAGGAAAATACAACACGACAAAAGCTGTGGGACACACTGAAAGCAGTTCTTAGAGGGAAGTTTATAGCTCCAAGTGCCTACATCAAAAAATCTGAAACAACACAAATAAATGACTTAATATTCAACTCAACACACTTGAAAAGCAACAGCAAATGAAGCACAACCCAGCAGACAAGAAAAAATAACAAAAATCAGGTCAGAAATTAAAGAAATTGAAACAAAGAAACCAATACAAAGAATCAACAACTCAAAGAGCTGGTTCTTTGAAAAGATAAACAAGATCGACAGACTGCTAGCCCTGTCAACCAAAAGGAAGAAAGAGTACCTCTAAATCAACAAAATCAGAGATGAAAGGGGAAACATCACAACAGACACCGGAAAGATACAAGATACAAAAAGGGAATACTTTAAAAACCTATATGCTAATAAATTTGGAAACCTAAAAGCAATGGACGGATATCTAAATGTATGGGAACCACCAAAAATAAAACAAGAAGAGATTAACAGCTTAAGCAGACCCATAACACAAAAAGAAATTGAAACAGCAATACAAAAA
>NW_008356315.1:1483-2568 GCF_000622305.1 Nannospalax galili
GTTAGAGTTAGGGATAGGTTTAAGGTTACTTTTAGGATTAGGGTTAGGGTTAGGTTCTGGATTAGGGTTAGGTTTAGGGTTTGGATTAGGCGAGGGTGAGAGTTAGGGGTAGGGTTACGGTGAGGGTGTAGGTAGAGTTAGGGTGAGGGTTAGTGTAGGGTTAGGGATTGGAGAGTTAGGGTTAGCTTTAGTGTGAGGGTTAGGGTTAGTTTTAGTGTTAGTGTTAGAGTGAGGGATATGGTTAGGGTTAGGGTTAGGGTTAGGGTTTGCATTTGCGTTAGGGTTAGGGTTAGGGTTAGTGTTAGGGTGAGAGTTAAGGATATATATAGATTCAATGCAATGCCAATCAAAATCCCCATGACATTTTTCACAGAATTGGAAAAAAAATATCCTAAGATTCATATGGAACAACAAAAGACATCAGGTAGCCAAAACAACCCTGAGCACTAAGAGCAATGCCAGGGAGAATACTATAACAGATTTCAACCTGTATTACAGAGCTATTGTCATAAAAACAACATGGTAATAGCACAAAAATAGACCCATTGACCAATGGGACAAAATCGAAGACCCAAATATGAACCAATGCAATTTCAGCCACTTGATTTTTGACAAAGGGGCCAAGAACATTAACTGGAAGAAAGAGCATGTTCAGCAAATGGTGCTGGCAAAACTGGATCTCCACTTGTAGAAGAATGAAACTAAACCCCTATCTTTCACCCTGCACAAAAGTCAATTATAAATGCCTCAAAGACCTCAATGTAAAGCCTGAAACTCTGAAACTATTAGAAGAAATCATTGGGAATAACCTACAGGATATAGGTGTAGGAAAGGATTTTCTAAACCAGACATGAAGTGCCCAGGAAAGAAGAGCAAAAATTAACAAATGGGACCTCATTAAAGTAAAAAGCTTCTTTACATCAAAGGAAACAACCAAGGAAGCAAACAGAAAACCCACAAAATGGGAGAAAATCTTCACCAGCAATACATCCGAGAGAGGTTTAATAACCAAAATTTATAACGAACTCAAAAATACAGAGAACCAAGACAAGAAGTAACCCAATTAAAAGACGGGCTAAGGAACT
>NW_008356315.1:6169-6834 GCF_000622305.1 Nannospalax galili
ACAGGGATGGTATAATATACATAAGTCAATAAACGTCATAAATCATATAAATGGACCCAAAGACGAGAACCATATGGTCATCTCAGTAGACGCAGAGAAGGCCTTTGACAAAATTCAACATGCATTTGTGTTCAAAGTCCTAGAGGGAATTAGACTGGAGGCAACATACCTCAACATAATTAAAGCCATATATAACAAACCCACATCCAACATCATTCTAAATGGAGAAAAACTGTAAGCATTCCCATTGAAATCAGGAAGCAGACAAAGCTGTCCACTCTCCCCATTTCTCTTTAAAATAGTATTTGAAACTCTTTCCAGGGAAATATGACAAGAGAAGGAAATTAAAGGAGTAATAATTGGAAAAGAAGAGATGAAATTATCCCTTTTTGAAGATAATATGATATTATATCTAAGAGATGCCAAAAATTCCCCCCCAAAACTCCGAGAAATTCTTAACACATTCAGTAAAGTAACAGGTTACAAAATTAACCAACAAAAGTCTATAGCGTTTCTATACACTAATAACAAGAAATCAGAGAAAGAGCACTTAGAAACACTCCCGTTCACTATAGTTGCAAAAAAAAAAAAAAAAAAAAAAAAAAAAAAAAAAAAAACAAAGACATTAAAGAGTTCTAAAATGAAAATTTTAAATTTTTAAAAAA
>NW_008356315.1:9095-10813 GCF_000622305.1 Nannospalax galili
TATATTAAAATATCTTCATACTTAATAATCTAAACATATAATACCCAATTACTACAAACTTAAATATGACTCAAAAGTAGTGGAACAAGAAATTCAAGCATATTCAATTATCTGTTTTTGAGGTCATCAGGGCCACATAGTGAGTCCTTGTACCAAAATGAAAATGAAAAACATAAATCCCTCAAATGTTCCTATTGGGTGTGGTGGCATATGCCTGTAATCTCAACCCTTTTAATGTGGAAGCAAGAAGATCAGGAGTTCAAGATCAATTTGGGCTACACAGTAAGTTCTAAATTAGTCTGGGCTCCATTAGGCTATTTAAAAGCATAGCAAAATTCTTCATTCACTTAGAGAAAAAAGCATTAAACTTCTATCTTTCAAATTAAAAACAAAACAAAATGCCAGTGGTCATGATGCACAGCTTTCATCCCAGCTAATCCCAGCACTCAAAAGTCAGAGGCAGGCAGACCCCCATCAGATGGAGGCCAGCCTGTTCTATATAGCAAGCTCTAGGCCAACTGGGGCTACAGGAAGACCCTGTCTCAAAAACATAACGAAAAGAACCATATTAGGCAAAAAAACATGGTGTGTTCCTGGGAAAGATGTTTCCATGGATATGAGAGATAGGATTCATAGATAATGACATGTATGTATTTACTTATACTTTCAATGCAATATGTTTATACTTAATAATTTTTAAATGCATGGGGCTGGAAAGATGGCTGAGCAGCTAAGAGCACTGCTGTTCTTGTAGGAGACCTGAGTTTGAATACCAGCAGCCACATAGTGGCTAACAGCCATTTGTAACTCCAGTTCCAAGGGATTTGAAACTCTCTTCTGACCTCCATGGGTACTACATGTCATGGTTGCACTTACATATATGCAGGCATATCATTCATACACATAAAATAAAAAAATAATAATAATTTTGAAACACAGATGTGAATTTAACATGTGGTCTCCTCACACAAATCTCTCATTTTTGAATTTATATTCTCTAACCATAAGTACATGTAAAATATATATACATCGTGCACACAACCATACACACAAAAAGAGAGACAGAGTTTTTTTGCTTTGTTTTGTTTTGTTTTGTTTTATTGTTGTTGGTGGTGGTCTTTTTGAGACAGTCATGCCCAGCCTGAAGATTTTATTTTTTTGTAGCAAAAAAAATAAACACTTTTATACACCTCTGGCTACCTTATTGAAATGTCTTCCAAAGGCTGGGTGTTGTGGCAGCACTCTGGAGACAGAGGCAGTTGGGTCTCTGTGATTTTGAGGCCAGCCTGGTCAACATAGAAAGTTCCAGTTCAGCTGGGGCTACAGGGACTCCCTCTCTCAAAAAGGCAAAATGAAAAAGAAGTTCTTCTAGAAAATTAGCTGCACATTCATTTTCACCTGTCATGTGTCAGCTCTCTGCCTCACTTTGCTTCTTCCCTTTCAGGAAGACCCACTACCATTTATGAGACAATGAGCAAAGCAGACATGTTGCTCTTTCGGACCTACTGGGATCTGGAGTTTTCTCACCCGACCTTACCAAATTTTGATTTTGTGGGAGGACTCCACTGCAAACCTGCCAAGCCTCTGCCTAAAGTAAATATATTTTCTTTTGTTTGCTTCTGTTTGCCTTGCATTTTCAGTGACAGTGGTCATACTGTGTTCATTCAGAATACTTGTCTTAAAGTCAGTCTTGGGAATTAAGGTAAAGAGAACTGTCA
>NW_008356315.1:10889-12361 GCF_000622305.1 Nannospalax galili
TGGGACTTTTGGGGATAAAGACAGTTAAGGTATTATTAATGCATAAGAAAATCTCAGTGATTCATTCAAAACATACTGGTATGTGACTGACACACCCCACACAAGTATGTACTGAATGTACAAGGAAACAAAGTGTGCACAGGCTCACCCAGAAACACCAATAGTTCTACCTTGAAAGACAAACTAAACAAGTATTAAAACCATGGAAATGTCACAAGGAAGAAAGAACAAGTTGCCCGGCAGTCAGTGTAAGGAGGAGATAACGGGCACAATTAGGGAGCACAACTTTCCACATTTACTCATTAATTTCTATCACTTCTCATTAAAACCTGCCCTTAATAATTATAAAAGAGTTTTATAAACATAGAGGATGATTTTAACTTATGTAACACTTTTAGGATACAAAGAAAGTGAAAATTTTTAGTGCACTACTAAGTTATATCTTAAAATACCCCTTTCTCTACTAATGTACTAGCCACAATGTAAAGTTTGATCTTATTCAAAAGATTACATGTCTGTTTTCAAACTCAGTCATTGAGGATGTCTGTAGCAATTCACAAGGCAAATGGCAGAGGTGAGAGTCCTTAAGTTCTGTTCAGTCCAACAATTTGTATAAGAGATTTCTCTATCCACATTAAGGGAATGAAAATGTTGAAAGGTTGGATAGGATGAAGGCACAGAGCAAGGACATAAAGGATGTGCTAAGGATGTGGCTTAGTAGTGGAGAGGTGGCCTCCCATGAACAGGGCTACACCAGAATAAAGAAAAAGAAAAAAGTGGAAAAAAAAGGAAAATCAGTCTGATATGCAATAGTAGAGGTTAAACTAAAGTTACAGAAACAAGATTTGATTTTTAGTAATTGCCAAGTCTTAAATATATGTGCATTTGAGAAAATAGATATTTAACAAATAAATCAAGAATTCCCAAAGTGTGGGCCAGCAATATGGATCAGCAGGTAAAAGCACTTGCAATTAAGCTTGAGGATCTGACTTAGATCCTGGGACCCAAATGGCAAAAAATAAAAAAAGAGAGTGACCTTACAAAGACACAATATTGTCATTAAAAATTTTTAACACTATCTTAATAAAAAAATTTAAATACACATTAAAATTTTGTGTATTTCATGACAGCGTAAAAGAGAAGATTTGGCCAGGTGTGGTGGTGTACTCCAGTGATATCTAAATTTTTCTTAATAGTCAAAGTCACAGATAGAAAGTGGTTACTCTACTTAGAGATTAGGTAGATATATAATAAATTTGAGTCATTAAATTTAACTGTGTTTTGTTTGGTTTAAAGATGTATTCATTATCTTATGTTTATGAGTGTTTACTTTCATGTACTTATGCACATATGCATACCTGATCCCCACAGAGGCTAGTAAAGGGAATTGGATCCCCTGGAATCAGAGTTACAAATGATTGTAAGGCACCTTGTGGGTATTAGAAACCAAACCCAGGTCCTCTACAAGAGAG
>NW_008356315.1:13960-14664 GCF_000622305.1 Nannospalax galili
TTTCCACCTGCTTTTTTTTTTTTTTTTTTTTTTTCCTTTCAGCCTCATTTAGTTGTTCTCAAGGACCTTAAATCCCTTGGAACTGTGGCCATGTAAACATCGATGGAGTTTGAAGAAAGGCATAATCAAAGGGTGGAAGAGTGAAGGCAGTAGAGGTAGAATCTTCAAGAAGCAGGTTTAGGGCTATTTTATATTTCCCTAAGTGGCCATGAAGTTCCAAATTATCTCTACTACATTGACACCAGAAAACAAGCAAGCAGGGAGCACTGACTGAGCTTAAAGTTAGCAAGGAATAGAAAAGGGTTTACATCTGACCAAAATACAGGCCACACGATAGCCAAGCAAAATGAAAACCACCCCAAAGTCAGGAAAAACTCTCACACTTGAGAAAGCAAGTAAGAGCTCCAGAAAAGCAAGTACCCTTCAAAGAAGCCTGTGATTGTAACCAGATTCATCTTACCAGGAAATCTAATCCAGCCCATTAAACCTGGGCCATCTAGGAACCTGGCCTCTGTTTTTCCTTAATTGTAATTAAATTTAAAGAGAACAGTGAGGTGGTTAACTATAGGACTGATTTTACAATGAAGACATAATGTCTGAGATGAAGAATGACTTTTACTTAAACTTGCAACAAAAAGTTACTGTTTACAATGGAAATAAGTTCAGAGCTCTCTGCTTCTCTTGAGGTGTAGCATATGACCTTA
>NW_008356316.1:0-394 GCF_000622305.1 Nannospalax galili
CATCAGTTGTTAGGTTGTCCATCCCCTAGTGGCTGACCACACATGTGCACATGGGCAGCCCTAACTGGACTCGAGGGGTTAGTAATACTAGCAACAAAAAGGAGAGTGTGGTGTTGGTCCGGAGCTTGTTCCTATTGGTTTCCCCTGTAGATGGGCAAGGGACCTGTGGGATTTTATAACAAACAGTCCTAGGAGAGCCTGAGTCACCCGGCCTAAGTGAAGACTGGGAACCTCCAGAGCCCAGTGGGTTTCCACAGTTTTGCCTCCATCCTTGAGTGTTTAACAGTGTCAGGGTCTTTCCTGCCTGTACAGAAGGGGTTCAGGTGCTCTAGAAGGATGTCCAGGGGCTGTGGCCACAGTAGCAAATGGACAGGTGCATTTGTCTGTCCTAAGC
>NW_008356316.1:2918-5607 GCF_000622305.1 Nannospalax galili
CTCTCTCTCTCTCTCTCTCTCTCTCTCTCTCTCTCTCTCTCTCTCTCTCTCTCTCTCTCTCTCCCTCTCTCCCCTTCCCGACTGTCAGGCCAACCTCACCTCCCGTTGTTGGGTCTTCTCCACACGAGGGACGTAGCCCCTGGGGAACTATAAGGCCAAAATCAACTCTTTCTCCTCTAAGCTGCATTTTGTTGATATTCTACCACAGCCACTGGAAGGGCACTAGGACAAGTCCTAACGCTAGGCCTCCGGTGCACCAACTCCTGGTTCCCTTCCCAACCAGCCCCAGGCCTCATGGGAACAAACTAAGCCTCTATCATCACAGTAGCAAGCCCCACCCTGCACCCAGTCATGTCCACTGAGTACCCCCGCCTTCCTCTATAACTTCAGCAGACTCCCCCTTTTGTTGTAAGCATGCCCATCTAGCACCCAGCCACTGACATCCCTCAGGGCAGCAGGTATCTCTGCTCAGAAGGGCAGCACACAGCCTTGAGAGCCAGGCTGATGGAGCTGACTTTCTGGTTCACATGGGGTTTTGTCCTTTAGTGTTTTTATTTATTTATTTTATTTTATTTAATTTATTTTTTCGGTGTTTTTGAAACAGGGTCTCCCTGTAGCCCCAGCTGTCCTGGAACTCACTATGTAGACAAGACTGGCCTTGAACTCAGAGATCCACCTGCCTCTGCCTCCCAAGTGCTGGGATTAAAGGCGTGCACCACCACGCTCTGCTATTTATTTGTTTATTTACTTATTTATTTATTTATTTGAATAAATGTATTGCCTAAATGTGTATAGCTGCACCAGTGTCACGCAATGCTGCGGAGGTCAGAAGGCGGCTTCGGATTCCCCTGGAACCGTTAAGGACGGTTCGTAGCCACCATGTGGGTACTGGGAATCGAACCCAGGTCCTCTGCAAGGGCAGTCAGTGCTCTTAATCGCTGAGCCATCTCTCCAGCCTTTGGGGTTGTGTTCTTCAAACTTTTGCTGTGAAACACTGTCTTCTGGGTATAATATTCATCGCTACCATCTTGGAGTCAGTGGAGCTGTGGTTACCCACAAAAGACCCTCACAAGATCAGGCCTGTTAGCATTCACTCATGGAAGGAGTAGGGTTTAGACTGTCACCTGAGGCTCCAGCTCCTCCCCCATGTTCTGCCCCCAGCTGTATGTAACTCTGCCCCCACGTACTGTATGTGGTCTCAAGAGGTACCATACATCAAGTTAACTGAATTCAATCTGTGCAGCTTTCGTGGGTCTTCACTCATGTTGGGTGTTTTGGGGTCAGCCACAGTCCTGTGAGGAAACTCTCGCCCATTTACACAGGTCCAATAAACCCACCGGTTCCTCTGTGGGAACACAGAACAGATTCTTAGGTCTAAGAGCAGTGTCCTTTCTGGGGCGGATAGATATTTGCCCAGCGATATACCTAACCTTTTCTGTTTTCCAAACCATATAGTCTAAGTTTGTTGGACCTGCAGGGCTGGCTTTCGGGTGAGGAGGGACCTAAGACAGTGTACCCACTATCACTCTTCCATGGATGGACAGCTCAAAGCAAATGACCGGCGGTAGAAAACAAATGAGCAGCTCCCCGGGTGCCAGCGATCTGTGACAGCTGCTCTGCCTGTCACGTCTCTGCAGGGCTGGCCCACGGATCCCTCCATGCTGCCACCCCGTGCCTGCTAGGCGGGCCACATTAGTCCTCAGTGAGCCCCCACCCCAGGATTCGACCTGCCCCTCAGAGAATGAATGGGCAGCATGATGCTCTAGAAAGTTCTCTTGTGTGCTAAGACAGCTGCAGAGTATGTACAAAGGCAGGCACAGTCTACTGTATGCTGGTCATGGCTAGGCGATGTAATCAAGTGAGCGAGCCAAAGGACATCTGGGCGGTCTTCCAGACTTACTCACATAGGAGATCCCCACACAGGAGCAGCTGCCTGGTGAAAGTTGAACATGAACACGGGCTACTTCTGTGATGGGTAAAGGATAGGTGCATGGGTATGTGATGTGGTCCCCAGCTGAATAGGATGAATGTGTGGATGTGACAGGGAAGGGGATGGAGAAGTACAGACAATCAGGCATTCTCACAGGAATGATTCCACACCATGGACAGGACCATCTGTGGGCAAGCAGGGAGCTCCTGCTTGGGCTATCTTCAGGGCGGTGCTCTGGGTGAGGGCACAATCAACGGCCTCCAGTTTGGAGACGGTCTGGCTGCTTGTAGTGACATGCAACTGGTGCAAAGAGGCCAATATCCAGAACTGTAAGACCACCTCTAGGGTAGGCAGAGACCCAACAGCATCCCTGGAACCAGTTCACCACCAGAGGATGGGCACTTGCTGAGGGTCTATTGTGAAGACAAGGAGGTATTGTAGCCACTGGAGGGAGGACAGGCAGGACTCAGGAGCCAGGAGGTGGGTACAAAAGCCAGGCAGGGGGCACATCTCATGTCTTTCCTGGGGCTGCCATAATAAAGTTCCACAGATGGAGAACTTTCATGATTGTAGAGGCTGAAGGGCCACAGGGTTGTCAGCCCAGGTATCTCAGGGCTGGTTCTTCCTGACCCCTCTCCCTTTGGCTTGAAGAGGGCATCTTCTCATTTGTGACCTCAATGGTCATTCCTCTCAGTGTGTCTATGACCTGATCTTCCCTTCCCTTCCCTTCCCTTCCCTTCCCTTCCCTTCCCTTCCCTT
>NW_008356316.1:5638-8889 GCF_000622305.1 Nannospalax galili
GAACTATTATAATACCTATTTTTTTTAATTTATTTATTTAATTTTTGGTCTTTTTGAGACAGGGTCTCCCTGTAGTCCCAACTCGCCTGGAACTTGCTGTGCAGACCAGGCTGGCCCTGATCTCACAGACCACCTGCCTCTGCCTCCCAAGAACTGAGTTCAAAGGATGTGCCACCACACCTTGCTTCTAATCTCCTCTCCTTGAAAAGACGCAGTCACATTGGATCAGGGTCCATCCTCATTTTAACTTAACTGCCTCTTTAAAAGATCATCTTTAAATTCAGTCCCATCCTGAAATCCTAGTGGATAGAACTTTAACACAGGAGTGTGGGCATAATTCAGCCCTGACCAGGCAAGCTGTGGCACAGCCTCTCTGTGCATGGGCTACATGCAGGAGTTCAGTCCCTGGGGAGATGGCAGAACAGGACACAAGGAAAGCTGTGGAGATGGTGGCCCCAGCACTGGTTGCAGCAAGTCCTGAGATAAGCACAGAGAAGGTGCTTCTGGGAGATGGAAGCCCAGGGCTTCTGAGAAAAAGACTCCCAGGAACCTAAGTTGGGGACTGCCCTGGTTGGTGGGAAGGGATCCAAGAGCTTTGGAGATGGTTGGTGGGAAGAGATCCAGGAGCTTTGGAGATGGAGGAGGAAGAACAGGGTCCAGGAGCCTCCCTGTGGTTCTTAACCATGACCCAGCCTTTCCTCACATGGCAATAAAGCCATCACAGGCTCAGATAAGTGACCTTGGCCCATGTATCGCAGAGAAGCCTGAGAGCAAAGGCTAGCTCTCAGCACTGGTGTACTTTCCCTCGGAGAAGTGTGTTCCCATGCAAGTGTATGTATGTGTGTGTGTGCAATCACATGCATGTGAACAACTACATTCTAGGCTCATCCTTACTGTCAGATCCTCAAGGCCTCAGAGGACTGGGCATTTCCCTGAAGAGTCAGAAAGAAAGTGATCTTAAGACTATTCCGAGCTGCTGACAGGGTCCCAGCGCTCACCTAGCCCTCCTTCCCAGAGGCTGCAACTGAACTTGTGGATTTCCTCCAACCAAGATGAGAAGAGGGAGGCGGTTTGTCCCTGGTACCTGGTGAGATGCATCTAAGTCTCTGGCCACACCCATGCCATGCCCCTTAGACTTGGGAAGCCAGAAGGGAGAGCCACACTTGGGGCTCAGTTGCTTTTGGTGCCCCCTGCCTCCCCTGTGCTGCCCACTGAGGCTTTTTGACAGAAGAACCAGGAAGTACTACCATAATCCACCTCACAAACACCTCGGCTGAGGGTGGAGAGCCACCAGCAACCCTCCCTCCCCAGGAAAACATGGCTGCAGCTCCCCCACACCCAGCTGGAACAAATCCAACGAGGTGTCCGCCAAGAGCACAAATCTTTAGCTCACCAAGCAGGAAGTGACGCAGCCCTAACCTGCTGTGGGACCTTTTCTCACAATCACAGGCCGGGTGAACAACTGTGAAGTTTCTGGAAGTTATGGATGAAAGTCATGGACACTCACATGAGTCACGTGGGCTGTCAGTGAGGGCTGGAGAGATGGCTCAGAGGTTAAGAGCACTGGCTGCTCTTACAGAGGACTCAGGTTTGAGTTCCTGCACCCACACAGTGGCTAATAACCATCTGCAACTCCAGTTCCAGGGGAATCTGACACCCACTTCTGATCTCCATGGGCATTTCATAACTCGAGTGCACTTACATTCATGAAGGCAATACACTCATACACAAAAAATAAAAATAATAACAAATAAAATATTTGGGGGCTGGAGAGATGGCTCAGCAGTTAAGAGCACTGGCTGCTCTTGCAGAGGACCCCACATGATGGCTAACAACCATCCATAACTCCAGCTCCAGGGGATCTGAGACCCTCTTCTGACCTCCACGGGCACTGCACACATGGGTGTACTTACATACACTCAGGCAATACACTCATACACATAAAATAGAGATAATAAATTTAAAAAATTTTTAAAAAGGGCCATAGTGAGACCAAACAACTGATAACTTTTAGCTTTCTCCATATGTAGCCAGAAAAATTGACATTATACATATACCGTATGGACATAGTGCAAAACGTCTTCCAAATGAACTAGAAAAGTTAGTGTTGCATGTAAAGGAGGTGTGGGATCCACATCCAGGTACCATGTAGGGACAGAGAGGCTCTGAAAGGTGTGATTCATACAGGCTGACAGGAGTGCTTCAAGGCATACAATGTCATGGTATCCTTGTCTGTGCGTACACACAAAAACACAGGCCCCTCCACCCACACATCCTTCACCCCACACAAGATCTGTGCTGCTCCCACATCAAGCTTTAAAAGAAAACACAAGTAATTTACAGACTTAACAAAAACATCTTTAAATGAGGCTTTCTTGCATTTGGAGATGGAGCAGACTCTGGTGTCTGCAAAGACACCCTCATGTAGAAACCACATACAAGGACCTGATAGGGACGTCAAGGACACTGACCTTGACAGGACGCTATCCACAGAAGACAGGCTGAGAGGTACGAGGCCTGAAAAACAACGCGTTTTCTTCCCTCTTTACTATTTCCCCAAATCTCTTACGAATGTAGAGTTCTCTGAGAAACAGACCTGTCAGGGGGCACTAGGGGACCGTCGCTATCGGCTGTGATCGGGGTTCCCACTTTCCACCTCTGTAAGTAAGCCCCAAAGGAGCTGCCTCAATGTCCCTTCCACTTTCAGAAATTCCTGAGCTGGTCAACTTGAAGGGTGACCAGCAACTCCTAACTCCAGTCACAGGAGCCCCCAGCCAGCTGCAGAGGACCAACCCCCAACTCAGGCAGGCGGTGCCCCCCCACTTCCCCCTAGGGAATGTGCAGGCTTGGCCACCTGCTATCTTCTCTGCAGGTAGGCTGTCACACCCAACCCCACCTCATGTACCTCTGCTGGGTAGTAAGAAGAGGCAGAGGGAGGGACAGCCCTCTTAGAAACCTCAGCCCACCGGCCTCCCTCTGGATTCCTGTCCCCATCCCAGATCCCAGGACTCACAACAGGGGGCTCTGGCCAGAGCTCTCAACCCTTCCCGCTTAGCTTGGAAGTCAGGGAGAGGGAAAGAAGCCATCTCTCCCCCAGGCAAAAGCAGGCCAAGCAGCCCTGGCGCCGGCTCACCTGAAACAACTGGACGCATCTTCCAGGAGCAACTCTCTCTCCCAGCTCTTGCTTGCAACTCCCAAAGGCCAAAGCCTTACTCACCAGGCTGCCTGCAGGAAAGGACCCGCCCTTGGGG
>NW_008356317.1:0-7634 GCF_000622305.1 Nannospalax galili
CTGGTTTGGTGGACATGAATTCTTTCAGCCTATTCGTGTCATGAATGATTTCCCGTTCCTCTTTGACCATGATAGATAGTTTTGCTGGATAAAGTATTCAGGGTTAGCATCAATGGTCAATTAAAACTGGGAATACTTTGGTCCAGGCCCTGCTTTCATGGTTTACATTGAGAAGCTAGCTGTAATTCTGATGGGTTTTCCTTTATATATAATTTGTTGTTTTTCCTCTAGCATCTTTCAGTGCCCTCTCTTTGTTCTGTACATTTAACATTCTTACTGTGGTGTGTTGTAGGGAGTTTCTGTTCTGGTCATGTCTAATTGGTGTTCTCTGTGCTTCTTGTATTTGTATAGGGAGATGTCTTTCCTTAATTTAGGGAAATTCTCTTCTACAATCCTGTTTAAGATCTAGTCAATATCATTAACTTGAGATTCTTCTTCTTCCTCTATGGCTATGATATGTAGATTTGGTCTTTTGATGGTGTCCCACATCTTTTGTATATTCCATTCCTGTGGGGTTTTTTGTTTTGTTTTGTTTTTAATTTTGCATACTCTTTGCTTGAGTGGTCCAATTCTTCAATTTTATCATCCAGTCTTGATATTCTGTTTTGCATTTCATTCATTCTAAAGGTAAGGCTTTCTCCTGTATTTGGGTTTTTTTCACTTCCTTTTCAGTCTCTTTTGTGAATTCACTTTTCAAGTCATGAATTGTTTTTACTATTTCATTAAGCTGCATGTTTGCACATTCTTGGGCTTCCATCACAAGCTTATGCCTGTCCTCTTTGAGTTGTTTGTGTTTTCTTTACATTCTTTGATCATGTTTATGATTGTTCTTTTAAATTCTGCATCCTGGAGTTCTACAGGATGGTTCTCATTGTAGTGAGTTTCTGTAGGACTAGTGGGTTTTGTTGGGGACATATTCTCTTGGTTTTTCATATTATGTGCTTTTGCATTGCCATTTGGGCATATGGATGTTCTTTGTTGGTTATGTGTCCAGTAGGAACTTCTACTCTCCTTTTGTATGACAATTTTGGTTCTGTTTATATTGATTATGTAGCTTGGTATGGAAAATAAATTGGTGCATGTTTTGGGTTCTTGCAGGGTAGTAGACTGGTCTGTGTGCACGGGTAGTAGGTAGGCTGATCAGGTTAGTAGGAGGACTGGTCTGTGTCAGACAGATCAGTAGCCAGTGGAGTTTGTGCTAGGGAGTTTAGCTAGTCAGGGTTAGAAAGCTAGTCTAGGGATCTGAGGTGGAGGAATTGGATCCAAGGCTGGCAGGAGAGAGGGTGGGGGTGAAAGAGAATAGAGATGCAGTGGGCAGAGTCTGACTTACCAGAGTCCTGGCTGGACAGGTCTGTCCGCTGCTCAGGAGCAGGGAAGATGGGGGCGGTGGGGAACTGAGTAGAGACTTGGCAATCTGTAGTCCAGTATTTAGCTAGTCTGGGTTAGAAAGCTAGTCTGAGGCAGAGGAATTGGGGCCAGCCTGAATCCAAGACTGGCAGGGAAACTCAGCTACCTTTCTTATATAGCCCAGGCCCACCAGTCTAGGGATGGCACTGCCCACAGTGTGCTGGGTCCTTATGCATCAATTAGCAAGTAAGAAAATGCCTCGAAGACATGTCTACAGGCCAGTCTGATGGAGGAAATTCCTCAATGTATAGTTCCTGTTCCCAGATAGATCTAGCTTTGTGTCAAGTTGACAAAAACTAGCACAGCAGATTTATTTTCTTTTTCACAAAAATCATAAAGCCAACATTTATCAATCCTCACTACATGTATGCTGGGCACTCTGCAAAGGCTTATCAAGATGAAAGTCAATAGTCACTTGTATGAATCCTGTGGATTAATATTTTTGGTGTCCTCACTTTACCCATCTAAGCAGACGTGTTCCTATCCATTGCACTACACTGCCTCTCAGGTGTGCATTATTTTATGCTCACAGGCGAGGAAGCTTTATTTATGTGTATGAGTGTATTGCCTGCAGTGCCATCAGAGGTCAGAAGAGGGATCTGATCCCCTGGAACTGGAGTTAGAGGCCATTGTTAGCTGCCATGTGGGTGCTTGGAATCAAACCCAGGTCCTCTGGAAGAGTAGCCAGTGCTCTTAGCTGCTGAGCCATCTTTCCAGCCCATGTAAGCTAGAAAACTTTAAAGAAAGAATGTCGTGTGTTTTTTTTTGGGGGGGGGGGGTTTTGGTTTTGGGGGGGGGTGGTTTTGGTCTTTTTAAGACAGGTTCTCTCTATAGCCCCAGCTGGCCTGGAACTCACTATGTAGACCAGGTTGGCCTCAATCTCACAGAGATTTTCCTGCCTCTGCCTCCCAAGTGCTGGGATTAAAGGCATGGGCCAGCATGCCCGACCATCATGTTTTAATATATATATTTTTTTCAAGGATCTCTTAATCATAATCCCTTTTTTAAAGAGAAAATGTAATACCAAGTTGCAATTTCTGTGCACTCGAGTACAGTTCTTAAAGAAAGTTCATGAAATAATTGTTTTTTTTAGAATGAATGAAAAATGTTTTGTCTTTTATGAAGACTTAAAAAGTCATTTTAGGTTAAGCTTCCTGGGTGGGGAGAGCTTGGTTGTTGTAGACAAAGGCAAGTACTTAGGAAACCCTGTATCTGTTGCAATAAATTTTCAGGCTTTTATGAATATAAGTAAATTTTCAATCAATAGTAGAAGCACCATGATGAAGGGGTCTGTGGTCAAAAAGGAGGGGAAAGAGCTATCTATTCAGAAGACTTGTTATTACTAATGGAACAGAAAGACTGGAGGTGTGCTGTGAGTGACTATGAGAGATTGCTGTGAATTATCCAGGAGTTAGATTTTAGAGGGTTTTAATATCAGATTCGCTTTTGAAATGACTCTGTACTTCTGTGCCTTTGATTCAGCATGAAGGCATACTCTAAATGGTTTCCCTGACTGATATAGCATCATCTATGTTTACACATTAAACTGCTTCACTTTTGCATATAATTATAAACTTACATTCAAAAACATTTTAATAGGTTAAAGAAATGGAAGGAATTCTGAAGAGAAGATATCCCAACTTTTTACCTGCTTTAATATTGGCTGCCTCGGCAGCTGGTGATACAGTAGATAGAAATACAGTGGAATTCATGGAAAAAAAGGATTAAAAAAAAAACTAGAAACTGATCTGGAAGGCAAAGACGAAGAAACAAAGAAAAGCCTTCGTGCCATGGAACAGGAGTTTCAGAAAATAAAGGTAAGTACAAGCTGACCATAGAAATGGTTTTCAGAGATGGAGCTTGAGAACAGGGCCTCACCTGATCTCATTTTAACAAACAGCTCTGAGCGTCCTTGACTACCAGTGTCATTCAGTGCAAAAGAAGCCTAGGTCCATCCTGTCTTCTTGAGCTCCCTCAGCCGCTTCTTATCTCAGACAGGATAATTAGCACAGGATAATCTTTACACACTGCTCTCAGAATTAGAGTTAATAGAAATTAAATCAGGAAAAAGTAGGTAACATACTTCTGATATATGTTCAGCAGAAATTGCCATTGTTCAAAATATTTTCACTGAAATTCTTCTAGTTATGGGAGAGATGAGGCTGAATTACCTGTTTTGTAGGTAGGACAGGGTTATAGAAAAGCATTCTCTCCCAGAAATTTCTTACTTCCTGAATTTTCCGTTCCTCTGTAGAACAGAGATGAATCAAAATTAAACATCAGAAGAGGCCAGGGATGAAATAGCACATGGTATATCTGTTACTATCTTAGTTTGCTTTCCGTTGCTGTTGATAAATCTAGCCAAACCAGTCTTGGAAAGAAAGGGTTTATTTGGCTTACAGCTCTTAGTCCATCATCAAGGGAAACTAGGGCAGGAGCCTGAAGGCAGGAGCTGATGCAGAGACCACGGAAGAACGCTGCTTACTGGCTTATTTCCTCTGGCTTGCTCAGCCACCTTTCTTATACAGCCCAGGTCCACCTGCCCAGCAGTGACACAGTCTACAGTGGGCTGGGTCCTCCTTCAGTTGTCAATTAAGAAAATGTCTTGCAGACATGGCCACAGGCCAGTCCAACGGAGGAAATTTCTCATTTGAGGTTCCCTCTTCCCAGGTGACTTGACTAGTTTATATCAAGTTGACAAAACTAACCAGTACAGTTACAGGGTTTTTAAGATGGATTTTCACTCTGTAGCTGTGTTGGCCTTGAACTTACCCTCTGTATCCACCTCCCAAATGCTGGGTTTACAGGCATGTGCCACCACCCCTAGATTCCACTTTTAAGCGTTTGCTAAGTACATGGTTGTCATAGTTTGTCTCTTCATTGCTGTGACAAAACACTGACCAATACCAACTTGGGGAGGAAAGAGTTTATTTAGCTTACATATCCTGGGTCACAGTTCATCTGGGAGTCCAAGGTAGGAACTCAGGGCAGGAGCCTGGAGCACAGGCCATGGAGGAATGCTGCTTACTGGCTTGCTCCCCTGATCCCTGCTCAGCTTGCTTTCTTATGCAACACAGACTCACCTGGCCAGGGATGGCACCACCTACAGTGAGCTGGGCCCTCCCATATCACTCAGCAATCAAGAAGGTGCCCCACGGGCATGGCCACAGGCCAGTCCAATGAAGGCAGTTCCCCAATTGAGGCTCCTTCAACCCAGGTGTGTCAAGCGGACACTAAAACTATCCAGCACAATGGTCTTGTCAGGAGTCTGTACTAAATGCTTTCCCAAATTTCTCTTAATCTTAATCTTCCCAGTCACCTGCAAGACAGATAGTTACCCTGTTTTATAACAGAAAAACTGGAGAGGATCTCAGTGTAACCATCTTGCCTAAGGTTTCACTGCTGGTGGGTGGCTCCAAGGCCTCTGTCCCCAATCCTATGCCACCCTGCTTCTGTGAAGCTTGTATTATCCCCCACAGATTTCTCTCCCAAGAAAAATAACAAAAGAAAAACATTTGATTCCAGAAACAATGAAAGATTGAGAACCTGGAAACACAGGAATGAAAATGAAGGTCACATCAAGCAGGTTGAATTTCCTTTACTCTGCCCTCTTTCAGTGTCGTATGCGCTGACACCTTTACCACTCAGCCCTCAGCTCCTCTAATCTCCACACTGTCCCACCTCATCCCATCTCCTTTTCCACTCATACTGCTTTGTGTGTCTAAAGGAAGATCATGGTTGTGAGACTGGGGTTTCCCTAGGTGTGTAGGGTCCAGTCTCATAAAATCCTTCAATGCTAGTTCGCAAGCCTATTGCATCCAGCTCTGATTAGTTCCTTCTTACATTTTCCTAAGCACTCGCTCCAACCCCATCAGGTTCCACTTGTCCCCACTCTTGCCCGTTCACCTTTTAGCAGACCTTACCCATATGCAGAGATGCTAGCAGAGTATAAAGCCCAAGTGCTGGAATCAGACTGAAGTTCAGTCTAGGCTTGGTTTCTTCATGACTGTACTAGTTACCTGTCTGCTCTGAGCCTTTTCTGAATATGTGAAAGAAATAACAAAATGCTTCCAGTCACCCACTTTTATTCCCAGGTATCTTTCAGTGCCACTATTTCTTTCGTCAACATGCCACCACTCTATAATCATCATTTTAAAATGGCCTGTGTTGCTGCAGTCACCTTCTGACTAGTCTATGCAGCCATTTTGCGTTCGCTTTTCGCTCTTGACTCTAAAGCCAAAATTATATTTTGATACATCTATCCTGTGTATACAAAGTGAACACACCTTTTCTTTTCTTTTTCCTTAAGTGGTGGTTCTGGGATTTGACTGAGAGTCTGTGTGTGCGAGTTCGGTGCTTGACCATTGACCACTGAGCTACAGCCCAGCCCTGTCTACATCGTGTTTGTTAATACCCCTTGAGCAACTTCCATGTATCCATAAGTGACTCACTTTTCCCTGCTGTCCAGCATTCTCTTAGACTGTGCTGCTTCCATCTAACTGCATTGGCCCATTTCTCCTGCTGGCCTTGCTTTCTGCAGCCTCAGAAATTTGTACTCTCTGTTGCTCTTCCCCTTTCTGTCCCTCAGATCTCAGGGCAAACATTGCTTCAGTAGAGAAACTCTTCTTGGATTCTCTGGTAGGTGAATTCTCTCTACAGATGCTCTCAACCCTGTTTTCCTCTTCTTCATGGTGTTCACCATTTAGTTGTTTCAGTTGGAGTCATTCCTGATCTCTCTTCCGTTCTGGATTCTGAATTCTAATGACTGGGAATGTTCTTATCTTACCATATAGTGTATCCTTGAACAAGATGCCTGACCAAGAGTAGATATTCAATAAATATTTTCATCAGTTAATTTCTAATTATAGAATATTAGGAGAATCGAGTGTCATTTTAGTACTATACATACCTAGTACCATAGTAGGTACATACCTATTTCCATATAAATACTTACTAAATGGTTACAGTTACTATTAATATTTCATTGACTAAATAGGGACTCTTAAGTATGACTTCTAACCCCCAATCTATTTTTATGTATATAAACCTACCAACATAATTTTTCCCTTTTTTATAATTCCTGACTCCATTCCACTTCTGTCCATCCTCCCTCATTTCTGATTTTTCAATACACACTAAGCATTCTGTAACCTTAGGAAATCCTCCTACTCCTAGATATCCCTGCATCTATTTACCCTAATTTTTCTTCATCCTTCAAGACCAAACTTAAATATGCTATCTCCGTGCAGTTTTCCTACCTTCCCCAGGCCTCCAGGCAGCCAGCGCTGCCCCAGCCTCTGTACCATGTTCCTTTCCTTTCTTGACCATTAACTATTTGAAATAAAAAACTGAAGGTCCTTTAGAACCAAGCAGATTACCTGGCATGAAGTTGTAGCTCAATAAATGAGTAAACATTATTTATATGTCACTCTATAGTAAATTGTTATTCTATATATTTCTTTTTGCATTAAAGTTCTAATATACAATTTTAAGATGTCATTCCCTGTGTTGAAAATGCACTGTTCTTAGGAGGTGGAAGCAAGAAAATGACTTCAATGCTAAGAGACCCAAAACAAAAAAGAACATGTGCTGTTTCTCAAACACTGAAATACCTCCAGTTGTTTTAATTATCCTCAAAGAATATGTTTGAAAGCTGGCATGGAGAAGCATACATCATAGGTTAATATTAACCTAATTGCCTTAATAGTAATAAAGTATCAGTATTATTACTTTAGTTAACTTCAGTTTTTTATTTCATTTTTGGGATTTTTTTGAGACAGGGTCTCCTGTAGCCCAGGCTGGCCCCAAACTCACTATGTTGCCCTGACTGATTCTGAGCTCCTGATCCTTCTCCCTCCACCTTTCAGGTTCTGGATAGCAGGCATGTATTACCATGCTTGCCTCATAAAATTACTGTAAGATTTAAAACATTTTAGGGGTTATATAAGCATGTGCGTAATCTATATATGAAGCATTCTTTAAAATTATGTAATGTTACACCCTTCATAGAGTAGATCCTCAGTACATTTGACTGAAAAAGAAAGCTGAAGACATAACAATGTGTCTGAATGAAAGACTAGGATGGGCCTGGTTAGTTGAATTCAGGGCTTCTGGTAACTGATGAAATGTTGAGAGGGTTTTGATGCCACCTGAATTCTTTCCTCAGATTCAATATGAACAGCGGCTAGAGGAGCAGGAGCAGCTACTTGCTCACAGATTGAAAGAAG
>NW_008356317.1:9060-18548 GCF_000622305.1 Nannospalax galili
ACATAGATAGATAGATAGATAGATAGATAGATAGATAGATAGATGATAGATAGAGAGAGAGAGATGACAGAGAGATAAATGATAGATAGAGAGCGATGAGAGAGAGAGACAGATAGTGTGATTCTTTGTGAAGCTGGATCTGTTTGAGTGAAGGATCCTCTACATGGTGGAGCACCTGATTCTGATGAACTGAAACCTCCATGTCTGACAGATTTGTTTTTCTACATGTACCTAAATGATGTTAACATAATGGCCCAGAGAACCTGTCATCGTTTATGATTGCTATAGGCAGATTGCTGTCAGAAAACAGTATTAAGACTACTTATCAGTCTAAGATCAAAAGTACTTCTTCAAGCTGTACTTGTAGTCCATGCATGCCTTGAGGAATTTTTTATTTATCTCTTTCCTCAGAATCTCCAGCTACTAACTACTGTCTTTCCTCTAAGCTTTCTGATACCTCAGATGTTTCTTACCCCTGATAAACTAACTTCTAGTCCTCTTTCTATCATTTGGTGCCAGTTTTTCATAAGCAGTCTCATTTATTTATACCTTGCCTCCACTTAAAAGTGGTTCTCATCACCACTCTGTTTCTGTTTTTAAGACAAGGTCTTGCTTTGTAGCCCAGACTGATCAGGAACTTGATTATTAATTCAGACTAACCTTAACTCCTGATTCTTCTGCCTTATGTTCCAGAGTGGAGACCACTCTTGTCAACCAGGTCTGTCAATAATGACTTCTCCCACTTGGTGACATTTTCTCCTGGTTTTCCTTGACAGTATTGATAATGCAACCTTTCAGGAACTGGTTTGCCCCCTTTATCTCCAAGGCTTGGCAGCTCTGACTAAAACTTCTTTGTTAACTTTTGGCTATATCTTTCTCTCCCCCAAATTGCCAACTTTTACCAAAGTTCAAGTCTTGGCTCTCTGTTTATTCTTTCTCCATGACTAAACTACCTATTTTTATGTCTTCTGTGAATCATTTCTGAGTTTACTTTTCAAGGCTTAATCCTACAATTTTTATTAGGCTGTTCTTCTTAGAATCACCAATAACTAAAGTTTTCTCTTTTTTACCCATAAATAGTTCTCCCTCTCAAGTTCCCCATCTCTGTCCATGGCTATTAACTATTAATTCCAATTACCAGACAGCTTTAGGTCCTTTATCTCAAGTCCATGGTCTACAGGATACTGCCTATAAATTTTCCCAATTTTACCATCTTTCTTACTGTACTAACAGTATACCATACTATCATTTTCTCACCCATACCCAATTTTTCTTCTACCTTTCCAATCATATTGGGTAAAAACAAAATTAATATTCCTTAAACATTCTCATATCCATCTGGCCATGGTGCCCGCTAGTAACTCCAAGTTCGTTAACTATCAGATCCCATTTCTCTGCCTAGCATCTGAAATCCCATCACTACTCATATTAATCTGTGTGTCTAACCTGCCATATTTCTCACTCCTCTTTCTCAGTTTTTTCAAATTTTGCCTCTTCCACAAAAC
Organism: Nannospalax galili; assembly: GCF_000622305.1. NCBI lineage: Eukaryota > Metazoa > Chordata > Mammalia > Rodentia > Spalacidae > Nannospalax > Nannospalax galili. The sequence continues at coordinate 10,566 of NW_008356317.1, forward strand.
ATTTCTTGGAACATCCGAGAAAATTGCCTGCCCCCACCCACAGCTCCTGCATAAGTTTTCATCCCCAGCCTTGAAGCTCCTTGTGAACAGGTACAAGACTGCTTCTTCTCCATGCCCACAGCAACCTAAGCAGGATGAGCATGGGAAGGGCACAGTAAGCTGCAGAGGTTACTGGTTGATTGACAGCTGTGTCAGTGATTTAAGTCGTCATGGCAACCATGCTGCTCCATACTGAAACCAGTTCTTCAGTCCTGAATCTAGTGGTAAGAAGGAATTTGGGAAGAATGACATTCTTTCCTAGAAATAATTAAAAATTCAGATTTATCTTGTGAGTTTTCCTATAGGAAAATTTCCTTTGAATTTTTTCTGGTATTGTCAGACTGATTCTCTGATACTTACGAGCCTTCCTAACCCCAGATTTAGGCTGTTTGGTACAATTGAGTTATATTATGAGTTTGGGTTTTAATCCTAGAACACTAACCATACTGCTTTCATGGAGAAATGGTGACTAAACAACTAAAAAATATGTCTCTTGTTTGCAAATTGCTACATTAGTACTTATCAGCAGTGATTTTATAACTTCACCATTTACATAACTGCCTGTGAATACATGTTCTTTTTCATGGAGACAGATGAATTGTCTATCACATGTACCATCCAAATTAAGTAAATACAAATTGTTCTGTATATGAGAATTACCATAAAATCATTTTATTCTCACAATATGCAACTATCCCAGTAGTCATTTCATGCCCAAATATTAGTGAACGTGCCTAAATAAAAACCATTGAAGACTGTAAAGGAGACAGCAGCAGTTATCGAAGGAAGATTTTTTTTAGAATGAGAGAGCGGATACTCCATTGCATATATGTAACATTTTACCTTAAAATTATGCACCAAAAATACTTGTTCAGACTTGTCCCTCCATTTCTCAGACCTTTGTCTATGTAGGTTGCTACAGCCAGCTGAGATACACATGTAGCTGACTGGGACTTCCCTCCACCCCAGGTCCCAAATGACAAGTGATTATCCTCAGGCATCTTCCTGCCCATTCCCTTTCATTCATGGAATGGGACAAACAGTGACTCAAGTCTGTAGTCAGTGAGGCACTAGGATAAAGTGGTGAGCAGAGACACACAGCTTCCATCCACAGGAAGCACAGTCTTCCCACTGCTGAGATGGGGAATGCTGACAACTCCACCTTTCCTTCAGGCAGTGTGTTTTCCTTCCCGGGTATTAGTGATGTCTACTTAGAATATCTGGAAATAGCTACTCTGTGACCCTTCTGTGATGTTATGTTGAAAACCAGCACTAATGAACTGTCTACAACTTACAAGCAGTGTATCCACAAAAAGGAAAAAAAATGCAGCTGAAGAATATGTTAATGGCTATTTTTCTCAACATTTCTGTAGGTTTTAATTTGAATAAAACCAGTTTAAGAGAGAAGCTTCAGGAAATACCTACACATCCTCCCATCATCTCTCCCGCCCATACATACTTCCTACCCTTGTAATTAGAAGAAATCCTTAATTCGGGACATTTAAATGGTGACTGGCTGTTTAATATTATTTAATTTAATAAATTATTGTCAGTTTTCATAGATAGAAAAATGTTCATGCAGTTTTTGAGAAATATCCCTATTATAAAGAGATGCATGTTGTGGTGTTTAGAGGGTGAAATGTAATGTTAAAGTCAGCAACTTAATTTCATACAGTTCCAAAACAGAGGTAGGTTCTAATAGTGTTGGGAAAAATATTTTAAATGTTTTCTTTTCCAAAGTATTTAAAGTATATTTTTCAAAGTCTTAACCCATCTAGCCTTGCAGAGCCTTTCCACTGTTCTTGCGCTGTAAGCAGAGCTGTCAGAAGGTGCTTGTAAGCATGGCATGAGGTGATTCTGCTGGTAGTCTGGGAAAAGTAAAGAGTGGTGTCCTGATACCACAGTAACACAAATAAGCTCTTCTCCCAAGATTATAAATGGAATGTTGCAAAGATAGACCTAATTGGAAGTCGTGCACTCTGATCATTAGAAGAGTGGAGAGACAGCATAGCAGAGTGCTGAACTCTTCACACATTGAGGTTGGATAGAAATAGCTATCACTGTATCTTGAGTCCTTCATCTAAAACTATGAATGTGACATTTATTTCAGAGATATTATAGCTATTTTGTCTTAATAGCTTTTTAATTTAAAAACCTCATCCTACTTAATCACAAAATGTAAAAATAATGCTCTAATTTGCTTTCTGTTGCTTTGATGAAACATTCTGGCCAAAAGCAATTTGGGGAAGAACAGTTTGTTTCAGCTTCCACTTCCAAGTCACAGTCCATCACATAGGGCAGTCAGGGCAGGAACCATGGAGCAGGGCTGCTTACTGGCTTGCTCTTTCCAACTCCTGCTCAACCAGGTTCTTATATAACCCAGGACTGCCTGCCCAGGGGTAGCACCACCCACCAGGGCCTGGACCCTCCCATATCTGTCGACATTCTAGAGCATTCCCCACTGATAGGACCCTCTGATCTGGGAAATGCCTCACTTGAGAATCCTCTTCCCAGGTGACTCTTGATTGAATCAAGTTGACAATAAAAACAAAGGACAAATAATGTTGTCCACGTCTAAAGCTTAGATTTTTGTAGAGACTTTTTTTCTTCTTTTTTCTTTTTTGAGACACAGTCTCCCTGTAGCTCCAGCTGACTTGGAGCTCCCTATGTAGACCAGGATGGCCTTGAACTCACAGAGATCCACCTGCCTCTGCCTCCAAGTGCTGGGATTAAAGGTATGCGCCACCACGCCCAGCCAGAAATTTATTTTTAAAGATTTTTTTTCAGTTGTGAGTTGGCTTTCTTATATTTTCTACAAAGTATTCAAGGGAAGCCTTATTAACCTAATACTTGTAACACTCTCTTAGGTAATTATCAAACATTTCCAGAGTGAAGTCAGTAAGCTGCAGGAAGAACAAGAATATCTTAAAGTTTAAAAGGCCAGGTTCATGATGAAATCCTACAGAAACAGGTAAGAATAAAATATCCAACTAAATAAGTTTTTTTCTTAGGAATTTCAATTACAGTCAGACTTATTTATATATAAATTTTTTGAATAAACACATGTACCGATACAGCCTAGAGCTTGTATCACACATTGAAAAACACTAACAACCTAACAGAAAAGTCTGCTTTCTCACATGCAACGCAAACATTATCATTAAATTGTTATAGTTTGTATTTCTTCTTGTGGAGTTGTTGGCAGTGGGAAAGTGGGAGGGAAGATGTTTATTTGATTTTTTTTTTCCAAATTGGATAGCCAAAGCCATTCTTGTGTTGAGTACTGAGAAGGTTGGGGATGTTTGGGGTTTTTGGTTTTGCTTTTTACTTTTTAATAATACTTTTTGTGTGTGCATGTTTGTATGAGTGTTTTGCCTGCATTTATGAAAGTGTACCCATGTCATTCAGTGCCCACTCAGACCAGGAGAGGGTAATAGACCTCCTGAAACTGGAGATATGGACAGTTTTTAGCCACCTTGTGGGTGCTGGGAGCCAAACTTGGGTTCTCTACAAGAGCAGCCAGTGTTCTTAACTGGTAAGCTATCTCTCCAGCCCCTAAGAAAAATGTTTTTTCCTCATCCCTCATGCATGACACAGGGGAACCTCTCTGAGACTCAAAACAGGGCTCAGAGCTCTCCAAATTGGTCACTTTACAGATTTTAATTAAGAGTTGCAAGAAAGAGATTGACAGAGAAAAAGCACATACTCAGACAAGTAGAAAGGGTAATGTAAGAACATTGCCCACGACTTACTGAGTCTGTGTCTTGGTCTTTAGCATAGGCCCATTCTGGTAACAGCTGTGCCTCATCTCATGATGGTAGGCCTCTGGACAGTGATTTAGGAGAACTAAGATTAATGGTTGGCACAGTCTGCAGTCTCCTTTCTGTGTTTGGGAAGCAGCATTAAGATGCTTTCTAGGTGACACCCCAGAGCACCCTTTTCAGCTTGAAGTAGAGTTTTGAGAACAAGCAAGAACAGAAGATATGCGTGTGCGTGTGTGTGTGTGTGTGTGTGTGTGTGTGTGTGTGTGTGTTGTGTTCATATTTTCATGGCAAAAAAAAATTATAGTCAGGTTAATTTAGCAACACAGTGATGATTAAGACAGTTCTTAGTTTAACAGTAGCCAAGATATTTGAAAATAGAAAGTGTGTTATCTTATTCTCTTTTCTTTGTGGGGAAGGAGATATATTTGAGACAGGTCTCCCTGTAGCCCCAGCTGGCCTGGAACTCGCTAGGTAGAACAGGTTAGCCTCGAATTCACAGATATTTGCCCACCCTCTTATTCTATTTTCTGCTGCTATAAACATATAACTAAGACTGAATAACTTATCAGAAAACATGTCTGATTCAAAAACCCAAGAGCATCATGCCAATGTCTAGTGGGGCCTTCATGTTGCTTCATCCTGTGTTAGAAGGTAGAATGGCAGGAAAGGACCAAATTTCCTTTTCTAACAACCTGTTTTTAAAAGAACTAACTTCTCCAATAACATCAATCCATTCATGAACTTTGAAGAACAAATTGAAACCAAATCAGCTGCAACATGTTTCTAAGCCTTGTTCCTGTACAACTACCTAAGACACTGTCTCTTGAATAAAGATACTTGTTAGTTTAAATATCTGCTTTTTAATGTGGGGTTAATTTATAGTAGTTATTATAGCAAAACTAATATATTCCTCCTAGTGATAAGTATGAGGCATTCCATCTCAGTCTGAGGATATGAACTAGTCCCACCTCTCTGTGAACTCCAGGAATTATTCCTTAGTCTGTTTTCTGTTTCTCAGTGTTGAATAAACTGGGCAGTTACAGAGCTCACCCTGTTTCCCTCCTCTCAGGAATCAATCCTGCATGCTTGGTCTAAAAGTAACTGATTAATGTATTCTGCCTTGTATTCTTGTTGTTCCACAGGAGGATAAATCCATCACCTTTTCACTCTACAAAGGCACAAGTGAAGGCATACTACACATTTTTAAGTAGTGCTGAATGAATTGTGTTACAATCTTTATGTATATGAGTGTTTTGTCCGCATGTATGTAAGTGCACCCATGTATGCAGTGCCCACAGAGAACTCAGAAGACGCTATTGAATCCCCTGGAACTGGAAGTAACAGATGATTTCTAGCCACCATCTGGGTGCTGGGAACTGAACCTGAGTCCCTCTGTAAGAGCAGCTAGTGCTCTTAACCACTGAGCCATCTTTCTAGCCCCTCTGTTACATTTTCTAATTGCTTCTATTTGTAAAAAATATTTTTCTAGGACTATCAGAAAGCTGAGTGGTGAGTGACTTAGAAGTTTTTGACACAGTTAAAGCAAATCCCCTCAGTGTCCTTGGGAAGTACACCTTCTCTCAGTCAGCATTTTAATGATGGAAATCTGAAAAGGTCTTTCTGTAGCCTGCATATTTGTTCCATGCCTTTGTTATCTAAGATGTTTTCAAACCCCATCTCTTTACAGTCATGTGTGTTGCATCTGGGGTGCAGACCTTCAGTGAGTCTGTTGTATCATCATTTTATGAAAATTCAAGACACACATTAATACTTCAGGTCTCTTGAGGTTTTTGATACTCTTAACAGAAAAAGCTAATCTTTAATGGCTTAGCTTTCGTCTTCAGCTCATTTATTTTCTTGCACATTGAAGATGTAGAGAAAGGACTTGAATCTCTATGCAGATTTCCTAAAGACAGCTGACAGACCTGATTGTTATACTTTGCAGTTAGTATATGCATTTTACTGGTTGAGATTTGTAATCTCTGTAAATGTTTATAAAAGCTGTAGAAACCAAGCTGAGCATGATGATAAATGTATGTAGTCCCAGTATTTGGGAGGTTCAGGCAGGAGGATCACAAGTTCCAGGCCACCCTGAGCTACATGCTAAGACCTTGTCTAAAGGAAAAAGAAAGAAACCATTTAAGACTGACATCTACTGTTAGCCCAGGAACTCTTATGGGCCACTGTAAGAAAATAGCAAAAGTTTATTGTACTTAACTGTAACTAATCTCAACTGTTCTATAGCCAGCTGTATGTATGTAAAGACCTATTTTTAAATCCTTAACTGTGTAATTCAGCTTTCTATCACCATAACAGGACCTGAGAATCAATTTAAAAAGAGAAAAAGATTGCTGTACATCACAGTTTTAGAGGTCTCAGCCCATGAGCAGTTGGAAGAGGTGCTTCGGTCCATTCTGAAGAGTACACATCTTGGGGGATTATGTGTTAGAACAAAGTGGCTCACCTTGTGACTTGGAAGCAGAAAGAAGGGAAGGGACCAGAATCCAGCAATCCCCTGTCAAGGCATCTTGCCCAGTAACTTAAGGACCTCCCACTTGGGGGTGGGATGGCTCAGCAGTTAAGAACACTGGTTCTTCTCACAGAAGACCCAGGTTCAAATGCCAGCACCCACATGGCAGCTAACAGCTCTCCATAACTCCAGTTCCAGGAGATCTGAAAGCCTCTTCTGTCCTCTGCAGGCATAGCATGACACAGGTACACTTACCTACATGCAGGCAATACATGCAATACAAATAAAAATAATAAAGAAAATATTTTTAAAAAGACCTCCCACTAGGCCCTGCCTCTTAAAACTGTAGCAACCAGATGGCTAACTTAGTTTCAAGAAGAGTGATTAGGGAGAAAGTCTTGTGTGGGGGGCGGGGAGGGACAGGACAGAAAGTAATACCTTAAACAGCATTGGAGTTGGAAGACAACTTAGAGAACAAAGCAAATTGCTGGCTCAAACTTGGTTTCCTGGCCAAGAGGGAAATTCCATATTGCCAGTAAAAGAAAATGGGGAAGAAGTACCAGTAACCCCCATCATAGCTGCAGACTGGCAGTCCTAACTATAGAAACAGCCCATAGTCCTCACAAGTGTTCTTCTGTTTTGGACAGCTAGCAGGTCTAAGAATAACTGTTCTGCTTCAAAGAAGGAATTCATATTGGGCACCCCTTCAGCTTCAAGAGGCCAAGCTGCTGCATCAGCCACTGCTAGACATCCTCCTGCCTCAGGGGCAGCAGCTGGGAGCTGTGCCTAGACCCTGTTTTGTAGGGTCAGTGAGCAGAGGCTGCCATAGCCAGAAGCCCAATTCTGCCCCTGCCTTGTCCCATGGGAACTAGAGAAGTTCTCCCCCATTACTTCACAGCCTTGGGATTGCTGCTTGTAATACGAAAAGCTCTGGCATCTCCCATGCCTGACTCTCAGGAACTAGGGAAGATTCCAGCTGTGTCCTGCAACTTGAGCAGTGCTACTGCCACAGTTCCCAACAATGGTACCACCAGCATTCTCCTTACCAGAGCCAGGGATGGTCTTTTCCCTATTAGCTCTTCAGTTTCCCATTGAGCCAGGGATTCCCTATTAGCTCTTCAGTTTCCCATTGGTCATTTCTGGACATACCATTTAACTTCCAGATTTTGCATATTTTTTCCATTATTATTTTTGTTGATTTTTAATAATGATGAAATCAGTTCTCAGTTCTTAAAAGGAAAAATGCAACATATAAAGTGTCTGGAATGGAGCAAAAGAAGTATTGGAAGGCTTTTATAGCAGCAAATATACACAGCAAACAATAAAGTCAAAAGCTGTCTGGGCTGTAAAAAGCAATTCAAAAGATTAATGAAATATTTTACAGCACAAACAAAACTGACAAATCTTTAGCTAAACTAACCAAGAACAGGAACACTAACTAACCAAAAAAATGAAGAAGATACACAACAACTGATGCGATCCAGTCAAAGGCTCATAAGAAACTGTTGTACAGAATGACATACTTAAAAAGGTAAACCATTACAGAAGCGAATGAATTTCGAACATTCAAACGATGTACAAAAGTTGAATCAAGTATAAGATTGAAATTGAGCAACAAAGAGTAACGTGAGGCAGTGGTTAAGTCTGCCAGATTAGCAAGTCCAGGGCCTCATGACTTTGCTGAGTTCTACAAAACATTTATAAAAGAAA
>NW_008356317.1:18829-19879 GCF_000622305.1 Nannospalax galili
GTAGGAGAGAACCTACTCCTGAAAGTTGTACTTTGAGCTCCACACATAGGCCCACACTCATACATACAGTAATGATAATTTCTAAAGGGAAAGTTTAGTTTTATTGTGGGAATACTAACATTCTGTGTAATAGTAGGTAATAAATGGGATCAGAATCAAATCAAAGGTAGCTTGGAGTTTTTTACTAGGATTAAATGAATTCTAGTTTTCTGGTTTTCTCTACTCCTGCTCCATTCTTACATTTGAAAATCTAATTGTTTCATTTTTGCTTTTTCTTTATAGTTTAAAGAAATAAGTTTTGCATATGAAGTATTATCGAATCCTGAGAAGCGAGAGTTGTATGACAGATATGGAGAACAAGGTCTTCGGGAAGGCAGTGGTGGAGGTGGTGGCATGGATGATATTTTCTCTCACATTTTTGGCGGAGGATTGTTTGGCTTCATGGGCAATCAGAGTAGAAGTCGAAATGGCAGAAGAAGAGGAGAAGATATGATGCATCCACTGAAGTAAATATCTTTTTTTTTTAAAAAATATTTTTTATTTATTTTATGTGTCTGAGTGTTTTGCTTGCATGTAGATAGGTGCACCTGTGTCATGCAGTGCCAGCAGAGGTCAGAAGAGGATGTTGGATCCCCTAGAATTGGAGTTAGGAGAGTTGTTAGCCACCGTGTGGGTGCTGGGGACTGGAACCTGGGTCCACCGCAAGAGCACCTAGTGCTCTTAACTGCTGAACCATCTCTCCAGCCCTGTGTAAGCCACTCCTGGTCTACAGGATGTAGGCAGCGGTATGCTGCTCATGCAGCATGCATTCTGGCCAGTGGGACAGAGCAATAATCCAGCAGCTTCAAATAGACCATAATATGTTTCCAACTAGTTGCTACTGCATTAGGTTGGAGCCACCTGCCGTGTCCTAAATCAGGTGCTTCCAGTGGAAATCGAGACAGCTGTGATGGGTTAAAACAACCAAATTTTATCTCATCATACCATAAACATATGAATAGTATTGAGGTGCTGTCAGCAAAGGAAAGAATGGCCTTTTAAGAGACAACA
>NW_008356318.1:0-16671 GCF_000622305.1 Nannospalax galili
CACACTTGTGTTCTAAAACAGAATACATCATAGTGAAGAAGCTGAAGAAGATGCAGTAGCACAGCTAGTACATGCTCTAGTGGCTGGCAAAAGTTCCATGTGATGGCGAGGGAGATTCTGACAAAGTCTCTCATTAATATTTAACAAACACTAATTGCTTCAGCCTTACATTCAGGAAAGAAGTCTATCTAACCAAAGTATTTTACATCTCCACATATGAATATATAACATACAAATATATACCTACATAGAAACACGTAGAAAGGTAGAGTCACACTTGACAAACGTACCTAGTGTTTTTTTACTCTTGGAGTTTGTTTAAGAGAGTAAATTGTAATGGAAATATTGGCATTAAAAATGAGAGGATGGAATATAAAATATTAAAAGATGCCTGTTTTCTTTATTTCTGTTTTATGCAAAAATTTCTCTCTGCTCTCTCAGCAGTATTCTTTGCCCCTTTAAATTTCCAGACTGTGTTCTGAAGCTGTTTTTATGATTGTTTTCAAAGACTTCTGGTAAAGTATTGGAGGGTGTGTGTGTGTGTGTGTGTGTGTGTGCATATACATACACCAGTGCATTCATGTGTGTTTTTAACAGTAAAAATAAGAAACTACCTTTCCATTTGGGTTAGAACGGAGATGAAATGAGGAACGGCTGCCACCAAGCAGAAAATACGCTCACTTTATGTGTGCCAGTTAATTACGACACTTCAGAGGCGCTTCCGAAAGGATAAGGCAAGCTGCATAAATTTAGCTGTAATCCAGGCAGGCAAAACTAATTTACAGGGGACGGCCTTATCTAGCTGCTGCAGCTTTCTCAGAAAATTAACCTTGGATATTTGGGTCCAATTCAGAAAGTGTTTGATTTTTTTTTCCTTTCCCTGCTCAGCATAAGAGAATTTTTGAATTCAATACAATACCTGACTTTTAAGAGGCACTATGAATGCTGTAGGCAGTTCATCATTATTACTGACAAGCAAAAATATATTATATATATATATATACACACACATACAGATGATTGTCCTTCATGCCCATTATTGAGCCATCTTACATGTGCATCAGAGGGTTTATCAGTGTAGGTAGAGGGGGTTTCTCAGATTAAGAAAAGGATGCAACTCATTTTTAATGTACTTAGAAAAATTCATCAAAGTTCATTGCAGAATAAGTCATGCGTACTGACTTGTTCATTCCAGTGGAAATGAAGAAATCCCCATAAAAATAGAAGTTTAATGAAGTGTTGGAGCCAAGCCTTGCCTGTCATTGCAATTATCACTGATTCAGACCCTTAATCTACCACTAGTAATTAAGCTCACACAACACAGTTAAAAGTTTACCTTATTTTTTTATCATGCTGCCATTCACACCATCAACGTTTATTGAAATCTATGCTCTTTTCATATGTCTCCTCACTTAATCCTCACACTAGCTCTGTTAGTATTTTAATAGTTTTCCCAAGATAGAAAGTGAAATTTCATATTTCATAGTGTCCAATTCATCTAAAAATTTTGGAACGCAATGGGGAGGAATCTGAAAGTGAATGGCCTTCTAGTACATGCGTGTAAGATTTAAGGAATTTTTCAAAAACTGTTTTAACTTTCCTTAATAATGCCTTTAGCATACTAAAATAAAGTGAGTTCATTTTCTTAAATTCATAGTGTAAGGGAACTTTTGTCAACCAGCATTCATTAAAAAGAAAAAAGAAAAAAAAACAAAAAACACTAAGGCCCCATAAGACCGTAGATATTGGCTGAACTGAACTTTAAAGAAAAAAGGTTTTTGTACTATCCCATCTACAATATAATTACTGTTTCACTCATTTCAAACCATAGGAGTTACTTAAGTGCCATGAACTCAATTGGCAATAACTGTTCTTGAGGATGTCACGATAAGGCAGGAAGCAATATATTTATAATAATAAAAGAGGCATTTTAAAACACAGATTGCACACAGAATCATGAAATGTGGAGCAATGCATTTCATTTGCATCTGAATTTTCCTCATGCTTTCTCAATAGCCAGGGCTAAATGTTATGAGCATTTATAGTAATACCCTAGGGTGGAAGGGGGAGAGAGTTAGATATCATAAAAAATCATACATAATACATAATGACAAACTATACTTTTATGAGAACTGAACAACTTAAGAAAGTCTGGCTGAAATATGTAAATAACTCATCAAATAGAACTTCCTCACACATAATCACCTTAATGAAGCTTTAACAGACAAGAACACAGCAAACCTTCAAACTGCTGTGTGGGTCCATTGGCTAACATGTAACACATTCTAATGAATAAGTTGAATAAATACACAGAGACTAAGTTTGAAAGTCACTGGGGAAAAATATATCACTGTAGAGGCCAACTCATTAAATACTGATTATATGTAAATCGAATTTGCAAAACAACTAAATGAATAGCTCATGACTGTAATATAGTCTATGGAAGTCTGAGGCAGGAGGATTGCAAGTTCAAGGCCATTCAGGGCTATATATTAAGTCTAGATCAGCCTATCTATGTAGCAAGACCCTGTCTCCAAATAAAACAGAGAGAAAGGGGAGAGAGAAGAAAGGAAAAGAAAGGAAAAGAAGGAAGAACTTGTCAGTAAAGTGTTTGCCTCGCAAGCATGAAGACCTCAGTTTAATCAGCAAGAACCCACATTTTTAAAAAGTTTAGGCATTGTTCTTGTAATTCCAGCAGCTGTAGGAAAGCAGGCTCCAGGGGCTCACTGGCAACCAGCTTTGCCCACTCAGCAAGTTTCCAGTCAATAAGAGACCCTGTCTCAAAATAGAGTACCTGAGGAGTTATAGCAGAGGTTGACCTCTGATCTCCACATGTACACACATACATGTGGTTCACATTCACCTGCACATACACAAACATTCACATACATACATATATTGGAAGAAAAGGGAGGGAGCAGAAGGAAAGGAAGACAGGAGATGGAAAAAGAGAGGAGAAATATGTTTTTATCTGTCAATGAATCACTTTGTACTTGACTTTTGAAAGATGTTTAACTTCAGCCAATTTATAGAAAGTTTTAGTGAGTTCCTAAAGTGATCCAATTCACAACAAACAGGATAGATTCTCTAATCAATCCCACATTGCAGTAATCACCCACAGCACTGTAGGTTCTTTGAATTCAGGGATTCTACATAATCATGCTAATATTCTGTGGTTTAATGTAGTATCTATAACATAAAAAACACATTATAGGCCGGGCGTGGTGGTGCATGCCTTTAATCCCAGCACTCGGGAGGCAGAGACAGGCGGATCTCAGTGAGTTCAAGGCCAGCCTGGTCTACATAGTGAGTTCCAGGGCAGCTGGGGCTACAGGGAGACCCTGTCTCAAAAAGATCAAAAAGAAAAAAAAAAAAAAACTCATGATAAATGCTGGCCGTTTGAATTTTAACTAGATAAAAGCACTAACGCCAGATGGAAAGATGGGCAAATATACATACCAGTAAAAAGAATTTTAAATACATTATTTATAGGAAGAACTCATAAAATCTCAGTGCTCTCAGGGGCTAGAGACATGGCTCAGCAGTTAAGAGCACTGACTGATCGTGCAGAGGACCCGGGTTCGATTCCCAGCACCCACATGGAGGCTACGAACCGTCCTTAACTCCAGTTCCAGGGGAATCCAAAGCCCTTTTCTGACCTCTGTGGAATTGCATGACATGGATGCACTGACTTACATGCGGGCAATACACTCATACACATTAAAAAAATAATAATAAAATATGTTTTTTGAAAATCTCAGTGCTCTCAAAACTCCTGGGGATTAATTTCTGGTAACTCAAGGATAAAAGACCATGCCCAGTAGCTACTACCTGCCCCTTTTATCTCTGTCTCACTCCATTCTTTCCCTACAAACACATTTCTTATTCAGCTTCATCAAGAGCAATTCTAACTCTAAAGTTTAGCAAAATAGGAGATAAATTTGCAGAAACAGTTTAAAGGACAGTTTAATGAATGTGTCAATGTGAAGTTTCTTCAAGAATGATTCTAGTATATAAAATAAAATGTATGTATTTTCTACTTGTTCAACCTTCCTTTTAAAGTGTACCAATCCCATGTCACTTTTGCTACACAGAAATATACCTCGGATTGTCATCAGTTTTGGAGAATTTACTAATAAAATAGTTTTCCTGAGCACAGCCCACTTATTCTTGTATCTATTGTCTATTCTGGGCTGGTGACAACTGTGGTCTCATCGAATGAGGAATATTCATTGGCTTTTATAAACTCTTGGAATAATAAGTATTCAGAGCTTATAGTAACCAAGCTTTGAAAACACATTTTAAACTATTGTATTCCCCATATTTTCATCTTTTCCTGACTTGCTGGAGACATGGCAGAAGTCACAATTTACTGCTGGTTGAGCAGCAGGGATAAACATCCCCGTCCTTTAAAAGAAGCACACTAGGAGAGGAAATAATGCATCTTTTTTCAAGTAGGATACAAAACCCATGAATACAGATGTAAATGTATGCAGCATGCAGAGAGACATATGCGTGGTTAAAAAAAAAAAGAAAGAAAGAAAGAAAGAAAGAAAGAAAGAAAAGAAAAAAACACTGACATTGGCAAAGCACAAGCAAAGAAAGAAAGAAAGAAAGAAAGAAAGAAAGAAAGAAAGAAAGAAAGAAAGAAAGAAAGAAAGAAAGAAAGAAAAGAAAAAAACACTGACCCCTTATCACTATGCCTTCAGTTGGGACAAATACATGTTTTCTTATTTCTTGTGGACTTCAAGAATTGACAATAGTCATACTGAGAAACATAGTTCCAATTGGCCTGAATCTTTACTGCTGAGAAGTAGTTTCCAAAGTTAATGTACATCTCTCAAAATGTGTCCAAGATGAATAATTAATTGGAGATCAGGAAAAGTCAGTATTAGTATGCTAATGTATATTAACATTTACCAAAGATCCAGATTGGCACTGATATCGCATCTTGGCCCACACATCAAAAGGATAGGTGAGGTATTCTCCAGAAACCACAGATCTCATGAGTGAAGAGTGTGATAATACTGCCTTCCCCTTTTTAATCCTTGTTTAGCATATTATGACAAATTGTAATTGGCACATGCCTTGTTGTACTGACTGTGTAGCATAAAACACTCAACCATCATAAATGGACATATGTATTAAAAGAGTCAAATATTCAACATCAAATTAAGAATATTATCAGTTTAAGTGGATAGTAAGTGTTGGGACAGTGTCTCTTCTGAAGAAAGCACCCATTAATGCAACACAAAAGCTGCATGAGTCCTACTGAAAAGCACCAGCCCAATAGCTCTAAAGATTTAAGACTACAGAAATGACAAACTTTTACTGACTCTAGTCAATTTTATTGATTACAAACTGTTATCTGAAAGACTACATAATCTATATTTATTTTTCAATTTGAATGTATGCTACACAAACTTAAAGTAGGTACCCATCTACTTTTCACAAAAATAAAGGACCACAGGCTAGCAAATGAAAAAGCTCAATGCCAGGAATAAACGCTCATTTTTGGAACTGTTGACCAGGTCCCATGTCCCATACACCCTCAAACAATACTGGCTATTGCTCTTTCACTTGGTTAACTGCCAGAGCTTGATGGCAAGAGCCTATTGCTGAAGACACCACATACCTGAATCACAGAACAAGGAGACACCAAGCTGGTACCAACCTCAAAGCTTCATCTTATCTCTGCTGGCTAGCTTTCATAGTACTAGAAGGTGCTATGCATGTTACTGGCAGAGAAAGGTAATCATCAACCTTACCCAGTTGTGAATTGTGTGAACTACAATAGCACTTGGAAGTGTGCCACAAATGGAAAGAATGGAGGCATGGCTATTCTCAGAGTGCTGAGAACTTGCCATAAATTGCATAAGTAAAGTCAAAGAATTGAAATGGAGAGAAACAAGTGATAAAATGGCAGAATGTATGTCCAATAAAACAGATCAAGAGAAAATTTCATGGAACTTTTATTGTTGAAGAATTTACATTTTTTCTGGGGTATTCAAGAATCATCATGGGTTTTTAGTTATGAGTGGTAAACTTTTCTTTTTCTTACAAATATTTCTTCTAGATTCAATTTCTCAACCATTTCATAGTTCTGATCCAATATTTATAATTTGACTGTTTTTCCTAAGCTGCCATCTTTCTCATGGTGGCTGACCTCACAAGCTTGTACATAAGAACCTTATAATCTGGTCTAGCTATGAAATACAACTTCCTGTATTGGACACACTTTCTTATTGCCATTCCAGTCTTGACTTTGGCTTACAATAATCTCTCAATGATCTAATTAAGGAAAACTTTGAGTAGTACTTTTAAGTTTCAAATTTTCATTTTAATTTTTCAGGGAATTTAATCCCTGTCAAAATTTCTATGAAGAGAACAGGAATAACTGAAAAGTCTTTTCTCATTCTAGTAATTTAGGAAAGCAGGTTAAGAATGGTTCTTCAATTATTTTTGCTTTATTACTTCTATAAAATTGTAATGATGTGAATTCCCCTTTCTACAATTTGACGGTGAAGCCATGTATCTTTGTAGACTGGAAGAAAGTTAGTAGGCAACTACTGAACCACTCTGGCTGTGACCTAGCTGTTAAGAATTCCTTTGGCTGATTTGCTACTCAGCATAAAGACCTTTGGGCTGCAGAGATCATGGGGGATGGAAGTGTTACAGCAGAAATTCCTGAATCATCTCTGAAATTGGGCATAGTCTATTCCTATTCATCATGTTCCCACTACCAGATGTGTACGTGGCTGTTATCAGGCTGTGATAAGAGGCAAATCAACAGAATGGTAACACTTATGGTTCTGTGTTTCATTGACTTAAATTTTAATATTTGCAAGTTAATAATAAAAGTGATTACAAACATTATCTACAATGGTTTCAGAAGGGACAAAAGCCAAAACAAATCAGAGAAAAAAACCAATAAATCTCTTAAAATTAACTAATAACCATTCACAAATTCTACATATTATTTAGAACACTAACTCCAAAAGTATTATATTTACAAAATAGCTTTTACACTTTTCACTCATCTGAGCAAGACTTTTGCAGAGATTATCTGTAGTTTATACAAGCTGTTAGTCTAGTAAAAGTTTTACTAGAAGATATCAAAATACCAAGTGTTTACTTTTTAATTTAGCCCAGGGTAGAATTCCATAGTTTAAAGTCAGCGATCCATTGTGCAATTCAATTTCCAAACTCCTTAATTAATTTATGTATATAATTTAATAATATTTAATATAGTAGACACATCTAAGATGCAATAAGCATACAAATAAAATCTAGGGCAAGATTCCAAAAATACCTGAGGTCTTTTTTTCTGAAAACAATAAGCAAGTATTTTTAAAAATTAGTTCTGTTTTACTCACAATGAACTGTATACCATTAAATGAACAAAAATAGTCCACCATTTGTTTGTGAAATACAGAAATGAATAATCTAAAGTGCTTTTCCTTCTCTTTTGCCAATAGCATTCATTGTAACCACCAATCAACAATACCTGAATAAGCTTTGAACCAATCTTAAATTGAACAAACAGTATTCTTGTCTTTCACAATAACGAACTCAGTCTATCATCTCACTTGGGTCTTGTTTTGTTTAGTTTGGTTTGGTTTGGTTTATTTTTTTGTAGCAGGATTGGTGGTGAGAATTCATTAAATGATTCCTCATTGGAAGAATCCAGAGAAGCATTGCAAAGGCATTTGAGATACTGCTCCACGTGAGAGAGGAGGGGAAAGTCAGAAGGTGGTGTACCTCCCTCTGAGGTACAAAAACAGGAATGTGTTTCACAAGTGTCTATCCAAAGAAAGATCCCCAAAGAGAAGCAGAGAGCATCTTTCCTAGAATAACAGCTTCCCAGTGAAGAACTTCATTGGAATTTTTATGAAGACTACATTAAATCTTTAGATTACTTTGGGTTGTATAGTATTCTTGCAGCATTAATTCTGTCAATCAAGATTTTCCAAAGACTGTCTTCATTTTCTTTCTCTGTTGTCTTAAGGATTTCATTGTAAAGGTCTTTCACCTCCTTGACTGGATTTATTTATGGGTTTTTTGAGCCTTTGTGAATGGGATACCTTCTTCATTTCCTTCTTCATTATTGGTTTATATAAAAGCTACAGACTTTTGTATTCTTATTTTATTATTTTTATTTTATGTATATGACTGTGTTGCCTTCACATACATAAATGCACACATGTTCTGCATGCCCTCAGAGGTCAGAAGAGGATGCCAGATCCCCTGGAACTGGAATTATGGATGGTTGTTAGCCATCATGTGGGTGTTGGAAATTGAACCCGGGTCCTCTGAAAAGCAGTTAGTACTCTTAACCACTGAGCCATCTCTCCAACCCCATATTCTAATTTTATATGCTATAACTTTATTAAAAGTGTTTATCAGATCTAACATCTTCTGGTGGAACCCATAAAGACTTTTAAGCATAGAGTTAAATCACATGAAAATGGAAATAACTTGATTTCTTTTCCTATTTGTATTTCTTTATGTCTTTCATTTATCTTATTACTCTAAGACTTCAAGCACTACATTGAATGGGAGTGGCACCTGTGTCTCACTCCAGACTTTAGAGAGAAGGCTCTCATCTTTCCCCATTTACTATCATTTTAACTATGGATTTGTCATATATAACCTTTATTAGGCCAAAATATGTGTCTAGTCTTAATTTCTTCAAGGCTTTTATCATGAAGGCATATTGAACTTTCTCATGTATACAGGTCATAAAAACTAGAAAGGGGACCATGAGAGGATTAAAAGGTTTTAAGAAACTGGGCAGAAGGGGCTGGAGAGATGGCTCAGTGGTTAAGAACATTGACTGTTCTTGCAGAAGACCCAGGTTCAAATCACAGTACCCACATAGCAGCTAACAACTGTCCATAACTCCAGTTCCAGGGGATCTGACAGCCTCTTCTGTCCTCCATGGGTTGCACGACACAGGTGCACTTACCTACATGCAGGCAATACATGCATACACATAAAATAAAAATAGAAAAAGAAAGAAAGGAAGGAAGAAAGAAAGAAAGAAAGAAAGAGGGAAAAGAAAGGAACCCATAAGACCAATAAGACCTAGAAGCGGAAAGAGGACTACTGAGGGTTGAAGGGTAAAAGTCCCGGAAATGGCTGAAAGGATCAAGAGACAGAGATGGACCAAAAGAAAGATATGAAAGTCCCACAAGGAGAACTGGTATTTTGTATACTAATTATAAAATAAAATGATTTGAAAAGGATTACAGGAACTAAGCAAACTGATTAAACAAACATACTTTTCACGAAAGGATGAAAACATGCAACTCACAGACTGAATACAACTCACAGCCTGAAACAGACCTGTACATATGCTATATTCAGTTCATAACATTTGTTGTTGATGTTGTTGATTTTATCATGTGAACCTTAACATTTAATAACAGATTTCTCATAAAAGTATACTTTGGGTGTGGTCTTGAAAAAAAATTCAGGAGTGGTGGTATAGCTGAGTGGTAGACTACGTGCTTCCACAAGTCCATGGGTTCAACCCAGATCTGATCTTCATACACACATTTGTTAACTACCAACTTGAGGGTGGGCACTTTTCTCCTGAGACAAAGCAGTATCTTCCCCCACCTATCATCACCCTATGAAGCTGATTTACCCACTTAGTTCACTGGTATGTCTTTGTAAATATTTGAATTCCTAATTAGGCTAATTATATTTTTGTTACACATTACTATTTGATAAGCTTCTTTTCATAACTACATAGAGATATTATTTACAAGTTAAAGAGATAGCTATTGCATTAGAAATAATCATGCTCAAGGCAGGTGTGGACATACATAATGGAACTACTTGCACTTGGGAGGTTGAGTTAGGATAATCAGGAGTTCAAGGCCAGCTTTGGCTACATAACAAAGATGAGGCTAACCTGGGCTCCATTAGATTCAGACTCAAAATAAAAATTTTAAAGTGAAGAATTCTAAATTCACGCATACATACACGCACATTGCATAATCACCCAAGGGTGGCAGGCAATCACAGGGAATAGCTTAGCAACCTGGGACTCTACATGATTTGGATTATGCATACTCCCCTCTAATAATGCACTTGGCACCCTAGATCCTTTTCTTATAGCTACTATTACTGCTGCTGCTGCTGCTGCTGCTACTACTACTACTACTACTACTACTACTACTACTACTACTACTACTGCTACTCCACTACTACTACTACTACTACTACTACTACTACTACTACTACTACTACTGCTACTCATACACAGACACGCAATGCACCTAAGAAAATTGCTGTATTCCTTAATCTATGAATTAAAATGGATCCAGCCTTACTATACACCTCCTTCTTCTCTAGAAGCCCCATGTAGCCACTGTCAGTCTTAACAATATATCCTTTTTAATCTATACTATATTATTGCTTTTCTTTAAATAAAATTTCTTCAGTTCTTTGTGATCTGTGTGGGTTTTTATTTCAATTCCTTTTAGTAAGAGGACAAAACTCTGGAAATATCTGACCCCAACCCAACTATCAATAACAAGTGAAAATAAATCACTTAATAATGTAATATTTGATATCACAATTGTGATAAATTTCTATTGTGATATTGGTCTCTAATATTTTAACCACATAACACTGGTACCATATTATTTTAAAACTTACTTTGGAAATAGCTGTTAAAAAAATAAGATGCCTCTTGTAAATTTTGAGTAGGAAGAGCTTGAAATTTAGAGTAAATCACACCTTGGATCACTTCCTCTCTCCATCACTTATGCCTCTAAATTTTAATTTCTTCACTAGAAAATATGCATACATTTATCCACTTGTTCATTCAACAAATATTTACCCAGGAACTTCTTGGTCAAAGTGCTATGCAAAGCTGAAGAGGTTCCGTATGTGTAAAACATCTGTCCCCTGCCCTCCTGGGGCCTAGTTAGTAGCTAGGGAAATAAATATTAGGCAACTAATTATACAAATACAAGTTTAAGGAAAAGTATTAACAGGGAGTCGTGACCTCACTGATCTAGACTCATGAAAATCTCCTGAGGAAGTAAAAGTGGAAATAAACATGAAAGTGTGGTTAAATACACTGATTAAGGAGGAAAGGGGGCGGAAGGGGGAAGCAACAAGTTCCTGGTGGCCTAAAGCAGAGAAATCTCTGCTGCTTCAAAGAACTGGAAGAGGGTCACCGAGAGGGTCCCGGGAGGGAGGAAGTGATAGGGAAAAAGCTGCTGAAGTAGGGAAGGACCTTAGCAGGCCTAGGAAGTACTGTAGTTTCTACATGAATGACAATGAGTATCCAGTTAAGTGACTTGTACCATCTTTTGGAATGAGCCCCTGGCTACATTAGAGACAATCGATTAAAAAGGGAGACTACTGGTGGGTATGCAGGGAAGTCCAATGGCAATGTCATATGTAATAGAAGAGATCATAGTGTAGTTTCAATTTGCATTTCTTTGATGACTAGTGAAGTTAAATTTTTTCATATGTTTTATTTATTTATTTAGAACTTCATACATGAATGCTATAGTTACATTTTTTTCCACCTCTCTTTCTCCCTTACTTCAAATCTCCCCAGGTCCCCTGTACTCAATTTTGTGATCTCTTCTTTATTATTGGTTAAAAAAATACACAACACATATACATATGACCAAATGAGTCCATTTAGTGATGCTCATATGTACATGTGTTTAGGGCTGATGGGATTGGATAACCTACCAGGGAGCTTATCCCTGGAGAAAATTGATTCTCCCTCTCTCCACAGCCATTGATTGCCCATAGCTCTTCATTTAGAGGGGAGATCAACCTTGTGAAATTTCCCCCATGCATATTGCATTTCAACTTGTGTTGTCATTATGTACCCCGATGTTCTGGCTCTTACAATCTTTCCACCCTCTCTTCTGTGATGTTCCCTGAGAATTAGATGTAGGGGTTGCTTTGTATATGTATCATTTAGGACTAAGCACCCCATGGTCATTTATTATCTGTGTTTTGACCATGTGTGCATCTCTTTAATAGTCTCCTTCTTTTGCAAAAGGACACTTCTTTAATAAGTTCTATACTGGAAAGAATAACCAGTACAATGTCCCCTTTGTGAACTTGACAAAACAGAGCACTATTAAATCATAACCTTTCCTTTCTTGTTGGTCTCCAAGATCTCGTGTCAATATCACAACATAAAACGCAATCCAACTTTAAAAGTCCCCAGTCTTTTAAACATTCTATCACTTAAAAGTCCAATATCTCCTCTAGGTCTATAATCTCTCCAGTTACTGGAAGTTGCATAGGTTTTTAGTACCAGGTATGAATTCTCTCCTATTGAGCAGGCCGTAAGTTCAATTAGACAGCTATGGCTATGCCAAAGAGAAAAGTCCCACTGTTGTATCATTAGAGATACTTTTCTGACTGGCAAATATGATTCATACACCTTAGAGCTGGGTGGGGCTGCTGATTGCTTTTCTCCCTTGCAGCCTGCATACCACCTTCAAATATGATGTTAGCTAGATATCAGGAAAGAAACTTCCAGGTCAATTCCAGCTCCATTCCTCCAAATTGTATGTCCAGTGTATGTGGTGTCTTCAGCAATAGGGTCTTCAAGTTCTAGGTGGAAACCAAGGGCAATAGCAATAAACTATGACCTATTGTTTGGGAATCTTTTGGACTATCCTGGCCAATGTTTGTACAGTATCTTTTCATAATTGTCTGTTTATTCATTCCATTAGTCCATTGAGTGATTTAGATTGTTTTATTTCTTTTTATTTAGGGTTTTCTTCTTGTAATTTTTTACATATTCTAAATAATAAGCCTCTGTCAAGGTACAGTTAGAAAAGATTTTCTCCCAGTCTATATGATGTCTTTTACCTCAATTCCTTTGCTTTTCCAAAGCTTTTTATTTTATGAAATTTCATTTGTCAGTTGCTCAAATCATTTTCAGAGTGATGTCTGGGGACACTAACTTGACTCCATAGGCCTGAGTAGAAATGACAGAATGCATGAAATCTGGTGGGAGGGATATGAGATGGTGTGGATGGGGGAGGGGGTGTTTTAAATATGATTAAGATATTTTGTATGAAATACACAAAACTTCAGTAAAAATTATACAAAAATTATCTGTTAGCCACTTGTATTTTTTCTTTTACACTCTCTCTGTTCAGTTCCATGCCTACTTTTTAGCTGGGTTGTTTGTTTTCTTATGTTTAGGTTTATTTTTATTTCTTTGTATATTCTAGATACTAATCTGTCAGATGTGTAGCTGGCAAAGATTTTTTTTTTTCATTTTGTAGGCTACCTCTTTATTCAACTGATGGTATCCTTTTCCTCACAGAATTTCTTTATTTTGTTGAGGGCTCATTGATTTTTACCTTGTTTTCTTTTTCATTTCCATATCATAAATTCATGCTCTGATCTTGGTTATTTTTTTCCATCTACTTACTATGGACTTGACTTGTTCTTGTTTTCCCAAGGCCCTAAGGTACATAATTAAGTTTCTTACTTGAAATCTCTCTGATTTGTAAATGCAGGCACTTATTATTTATAGTCCTCTTAGATTGCTTTCCTTGTATCCCTTAAATTTTAGTATGTTGTGCTTTCACTTTCATTCAAATCTGGAATTTTCTTAATTTCTTTCTTGATTTCTTCAATGACGCATTCACCATTTTGTATATTGTTCAATCTCTGATTTTGTGTTAATTTCTTGTTTTATTCCACTGTGATCAGATATAAGAAATTATATTAATTTCCTGTATTTGAAGTAAGTTATTTTATCCTATTGTATGATCTATTTTTAGAGAAAGTACACTGGACTTCTTAGCAGAATGTATATTATGCAGAGTTTGGATAGAATTTACTATGGATGCCTGTTAGTTCCACTTGATATATTTTACTGAAATGTTTCTATGTTTATTTTTGTTGTTTTAATGAACTATCTGCTGGTGAATGTGGAGTATTGAAGTCACTCACTATTTTATATTGAAACTAATCTTTGTATTTATATCCAATAGTATTTGTTTTATGAAATACATATATGCTTATGTATGTATTGGGACATACATATTTATAATTGTAATATTCTCTTGATGGATTTTCCCCAGTGTTAGTATGAAATGATCTTATCTCTCTTGACTAGTTTTTGTTTGAAGTGTATTTTCTCTGATATTAGAACAGCGATAACTGCTTATTTTCCAATTTCATTGGCTTTGAATAAATTTTTCCTTCCTATGGTTGCAATTATTTTGATGGTGAAGTGTGCTTCTTGGAGTCAAAAAGATAAATGAAGCCTAATTTTTAATCCAATCTTATTCTGTGTTTTTTCAGTGAGCAGTTGAGATTATTAATATTTAAAGTTATTATTGAAAAGTGTATATTAATTCTGTCATTATGTTAATTTTGTGGTGTTTGGTATTTTCCTCTTTCCTTTGCTTATCTACTGGCTTCTTCTAATGTACTAATCTCTGGAGGAATTAATATATTCTTTAGCAATGAAATTTGTTTCTTTTCTATTAATCTAGCATTATAGCATTTTCTTTACTTGCTTTACTTCAAAACAATCACTCCATCAAAACTAATAAAATCACTAACTCTTTTCAAAAGAATCTATCAGCATTTGTTCATCAGATGCCCTTCAGGTAATCCATTAATAAGTTCTCTCTGCACTTTAAGAAGACTGAACAACTGTCTATTCTCTAGTTCTACCTTGTGCTTTGACACCCTGGGCTGTCTCCTTAATGTCCACCAATCTATAACACCTTAGTTTCCAATTCCTGCATAGTGACTTATGTATATATCTTTGTTGGGTGGTACATGTGCTGTCCAGGAGTATGAGAGGGTACGTGTGCACATGTGGAGGCCAGAGGTTGATGCCAGCTGCCTTCTGCTGCTTTCCATATTATTTTAAGGCAGGTCTATCACTAAACCTCTAGGTCACTGATTGACTAGTCTGGCTGATCAGCAAGCTACAGGGATCTGTCTGTCTCCACTCAAGCCCTAGTTTTGGGCTTATGGACATACACTATCATACCTGGCTTTTATGTGGGTGTCTGGGATCCAAAATAACATCCTAATGTTTGCAATTCAAGTGTTTTACCTACTGAACCATTTCCCCAGCTCACTGTTATAAGCTTTATAAATTTATTTATATTTTATTTATAACTGTATGAGTGTTTTGCATATGTGTGTGTGTGTGTGTGTGTGTGTGTTCACTATGTGTATGAACTGCCCAAGAAGCCATAAGAAGGCATTGGATACCCTAGAACCAGAATTATGTTGTTGGCAGCCTTGTAGGTTCTGGGAACAGAAACAAGGTCTTCTGCAAGAGCAGCCAGTGCTCTTAACTGATAAGCCACCTCTCCAACCCCTTCTATAAGCTTTTTGAAGGACAAATCATATCTATTTGATTTGATTAAATCTCTCAGAATGCTTTGTAGAAAAAACTTTAATATTTTAAACTTAGAATAAACACAGTCATAGCTTATATGAAAAAAAACTGTAATGGAGGAAAAGGAGCTTTTCAGGATTCAAGAATGTATGTAGAATGAACATCATCCCATAAATAATCAAGATAGAAACTCTCTTAGCTACTATGAGGTCAGGATAGCATTGCTTTATCACTCATGGTGCAATTAAACACAAATATTGCTTCATTACTCACCACACATAGGAAGGAGAAAGCCAATTCAAGCTTACAAAAAGGTCCTTCATGTTAAAGAATTCTACTCTGAAAATGCAAATATTTTAAAAATACAATTTTCTGATCTAATCTCAATTTCTATATATATTCTGTCTTTCATGTAATCTTCCTGTGGAATAACTGGAATATAGGTCTTCCTCCCCCCAACTTCCCTTTAGTAATCATCAGCTACATAACAAAAGAATAACAACTCTGGTATGGTCACTGCCTTCCAAATTTAAATTTTCCACAACAGCAAAGGAACAAGTTTAGTATTCCTTTAAACAAGGTACAATAATCAACCCTCCCATCCATCCATATCATTTGACATTTTAAATTCAATATTTAAATTCAAAAACTTGTAATATGTTTATATTTTTTTAATCAAGTACATGTTACTGTTTTAATGATTATTCATGATTGAGAACAAAACTTAATATTCAAAGCCTATGGTTATATAAATTCAATTTCTAAACAATTTTATTATTATTAGAGAAGTATGTTAAGGTGATCAATAAAACTCTGTCAAGCATAAAATGTATTATATCAGTATAAGATTATTTGCAGTATGTAGACTGCAAATGCAAGTTCAAGGAGAAAGAACAATGTAAGATTTCCAGTTTTTATTATAGAAGCAAGATGGATGATAGATGATAGATAGATGATAGATAGATAAAATTATAGATAATAGAATGTATATGAATATACACATATACTTACAAATACATATTGATATATAATGCTTACCAGATACTTATAGATTTTCATATTTCTCACTTAAAAATGTTAGAAATGTTTATTTCTGGGGCTGGAGAGATGGCTCAGTGGTTAAGGACACGGTTCTTCCAGAAGATCTGGGTTAGAATCCCAGCACCCACATGGCAGCTAACAACTGTCCACAGCTCCAGTTCCAGAGTATCCAACAGCCTCTTCTGTCCTCCGTGGGGATTGCACAACACGGATGCACTTACATACATGCAGGCAATACATGCATACAC
>NW_008356318.1:16733-18721 GCF_000622305.1 Nannospalax galili
CGTATATCCTCTTAAAACATATAAAGTGTGCCTTTAAAAAAATATATTGTTGATATATGTGAGCAACAAAAGAAACCACAGTATTAAAACTAAAGGAAAATGCTAGTGGCAGTTATTGCTAGTGGGCACACATACATACCTATTTATCCTTCCTTTATTTTTTTACTTTTTCTTCCCTTGCTGGCTCCTCCACCAGTTCCACTCGGACAGCCTTGGCTAGATCCAAGGGTTTCATTCTCTGGAAGAATCTAAGACCTTGGGTCTTAAATAACTACAGAGAAATGACAAGTGATTTTCACTGTTAACACTCTAGACCAAGCCACGTATTAGCTAGAGGATGTAGCAGAGAATGGAAGTTCCCAAAGGAGTAGAATCCAGGACAATGATCATGGAGGAGAGACCCAGAGAAGTGGGTGTGCATTAAGAGCATAATGGCTTGTGAAGTGAAAATAGTATTAGATCACTTCAGAAGCTGAAAGGTCTTACAAACAAGGCTTCCACAAGAACTACTGAGTAGTTCCACAATGGCCAAAGATGGATGTCAGCTGCGTAGTTAGACAATATGGAAGGCTTATTAGCCTTCTTACAGGATGTTAGCAAAAAGGAAAAATTGGGGTTTAGCGATACAAATCAACCTCAGAGACAGAGGACAAGATGACATGACCTGAAATCAAGGTCTATGTGCTTTATCCAGAACTGACCCAGGATAAAGACCCCTGTAATTGATAGGCCACATGAGCATCTTATATTTCAGGAGCTCTGAAAGCCCTCCATAGAATTGTTTTAGTTCATCCTTTTCAATGATGACACCCTTTTCTTGGTGCCAAAATCACAGAGAGCTAAAGGAAATTTTTACTTAATTAAGGTTTAAACATGCACAATTGAGGAAAATAGCTTGAGATGCCTGAGATTTTCATGTTGATTTTCCACATTAATCGAATTCTGAAGATAATTACTTAATCATCCAGTTCATTTACCTGTGTAGATCGGGCTGTCTCCACCCAAGGGGAAAACACTAGATGATGACATTTTCAGAGCGATTTTCAGACCACAGGACAGCAGATTCAGTTTGCCAAAAGCAAGAGCAAAGAAATGTGAGAGCCAAATGTGTAGTATTACCAAAATATGTCAGAAACAATGCTTTTCTCTCTTCTCAACACACAGCTGTACACTTTGTCACATATTTTCCAAGATGCAAATTCACTTAAAATGATTGATATCTGTTTCTACACAGACAATAGCCAAGAAAGTAAGCTTTCACAATGTATTGCTGACCCAAGGAGTTCGCACAGATATATCTTTCTCCAAACCTGAGAACTGTGTGCTGTGACTTGGAGAAATGAGCATTCCCTTGGAGTCAGATGACCTCAATTCCAACCCAGCTCTGCCATTTATTATTTGTGTGCTCTTAGCACCTCTTACACTTTCCTGTGAAATAAAGATAGTATCTGCCTCAAGTAGTTGTTAAATAAGAATACAGGTAAAACTGGAGTCAATGTTAATTTTCTGCCTTTGCTTTTGACACCTGAAGGATATCATCACAGTATAAAGTGCTTGGCTTTAAATTGATCTCCATCTGAGAGCAAAAGAACAATAACATGGAATGAAAACATATAAGAATCAGGGCATTCTGGTGAGTTCAGCAGAAATACAAACATTAGGAAAAGTGAAAAACTGCAAATTACATGAAACTAGGTTAATTGTTCAGGAGCTTTTTCTGGTTTCAATGAGCAGTTGGAAACTTAAATCACTTTCATCCATGAATATTAAACTAAATACATCTCATTTAGCCTAAATTGATCTCCAAACATAAATAAATGAGTCATATAAGGAGTCACTTAAGAATATTAATTTTCTAAATGAAAGCAATACAACAAAGATGATTTGGTTATAAGGAACTATTTTCTACAAAAAGTGAAAACTATAGAAAGTCCAGTGGATGAGATTTCAATAATACTGAAGAAGACAGGAAAGAGGAAGAGAAGGAG
>NW_008356318.1:18818-23283 GCF_000622305.1 Nannospalax galili
AGGAGGAGGAGGAGGAGAATGTGAAGATGGTGTTAGATAGCTAAGATTTACCAAGAATTGTGTTCTGGGTAGGGCTAACTGGGTGTTTAATGTGTGAGTCTTTGATGGGGAGGTTTTGCATATATTAGCTCCATTCAGCTCCCATAACAATTATAGGAAATAGTAATTGTAGTAGTAGCGGTGGTAGTAATGGTCTAAGAATGAACACCATGAGACTGAGGAATTTCCCTCAACAAGAATGGAATGAAAATAGGAAGAATCTCAGAGGTCTGCATGGTTCATCAGTAGTCTCTACTAATACCAGAACAGAGTATGAGATAAGGAAACTGGAAAGGAAAAGTAATTGCCAAGGGAGTTGTTCCTTCTGACTCTCTTTTCACTCCAAGTACCTAATATAAGGATAAGTCTTCTATTCAAGAGCCGGGGAGTATTGGCAACTGATGGTTGCTGAGGGAGGAAGAGTAAATTTTCTTTAGGAGATGTCTACTGGTAGGTTGTCCATGCCCCTATAGATGACCCCACACCCGTGCCTATATGGGCAGTGTGTTGTAAATCAAAGAAGACATCAAGCTGGGAGAAATATGTATCGGGGTAACAGCCAGGAGGAAGTTGGAGGAAGGAAATGGGGTGGATATGATTAAGATACATTACATATATGTATAGAATTATCAAAGAATAAATTTTACAAGATACAGGGAAAAAGAATATTTTCCTTAAAATAAATTTTTAGTAGTGCAAGTTCAGTTATTCTTTTAGCAGTATGATTTGAAATATTTATTAACATCAGAAAACTGCAGAAAATATTCATTGGTTTAGTTTACACTGGTAAGAAAGATAATGTCCACTGAAATACCAATAGCATTGAGAAATTCTTAAATATATACTCATTTTTATTCTATAATGGTTAATAAATACTTTGTCATACTATAAAATACTTGTTGTAATAATAGATTTCTGTTTTCCAAGATGAGACATGGTAATGAAATTTTCTATAATCTTCAAGACATGAAAAGGTAGAGATGTTCTGAATAATGTCTTGGCTTTATCATCATCATCACCATCATCATCATTTCCATTTCAGAATTTATTATACTGTTTTCTGGTTAGGACCTGCATTCTAGTCAAGGACAAAATAATCATCTCTAATCCATTCTTGGGATCTCAACTTGATCACCAGACACTCAGAATCACTTTGAAAATTCAGCTTCCATAACTGTCAAAATTGTACTCTGGACTAAGGAGATGGCTTAATGGATAAAGAGCTTGTTGCACAAAAATAAAGACCTGACTTTAAATTCCTAGACCTCACATTTTAAAAAGTTGGGTATGGCAGCATGCACCTGTGACCCTAGCACTAGGGGAATGGAGACAGGCAGATCTTGGCATCAACATTTGGCACCAAAGTTGTAACACGTGAAATGTTTCATGAACTGCACTTGACATAATTGTAGACTGAATGTTATTTAAAATGATCATTTCTGTTCTTCTAGTACTTGAAATACAGAGATCCATACTTGCTATTGGTAGTCAAGAAGCATCTTTGTTTCATTCATCATTGAATTGCCAGCATTTATTTTACCTAAAGAATTTCCTATTGCCAGAAAATTCTATTTAAGTCACCTTTGGAACAATGTCAGCGATATTAAACCTAGTCTGTTCTTTGTATATAGAATTTTTTTCATCAGTTTCAATAACTATTGTAATGATAATCATGGCTATAAGGGAGAGTAAGGGATGTTACATATTATTTTAATAAAATTGTTCTGAAACTTCAATAAAGTAAATGATGTAGTCATGTAATGACTAAATGTTTTTTCATGAATATTATTGATTTTTACTGTTGAATGTATGGCATATAATTCATGTACCTTACAAATGTTATGACTTTACTAATAAAAATGCATTGATTTTTTTCTCAATGCATATTTTTATTGAATTTTTGTGAATTTCATACAATACATCTTAACCATATTTAGACACCCTCCCCCATCCATCCCTTTGCTTCTCCACTGGATTTCATGAATTCTGCCTATCAAGCCAAGTTTGTGAACCCAGATGTTCCTTAGTGCAAGTTCATCCACTGGATTTTAGTCAATCCTATCTAGTGGCACTCCCTTAAAGAAGATCAACTCTCCCTCATCCAGCAGTAATCAGCTGCCAATAGTTCCTTGGCTAAGGTTGGAGCCTACTGCCCATTTCCCCAGTTCTATGCTGGGTTTTTGACTGATTGAGTTTGCATGGGTCTTGTGCATTGCTATAAGTTCATATTAACAAGTTCCCAGAGGTCTGGAAAATTTTGTTTCCTTATGATCATGTATCAACCCTGGCTCTTACAATTTTTCTCCCCCCTCTTTCACAATGGTCCCTTGTGGGAGACAGGTTTAAGCCTAGGGTGAAAGTCTTATTGACAGCCATACAGCAGGCCCAAGGCAACGGCCCAACCACTGGAACCACAAGAAACTCCTAGTGACATTTGCTCCCATTGGCAGATCATAAGACTGATGCCTAGAGCTCCCCACTCCCTAATCACCACCCTTGGAATCCAAAATTGCAACACTTAGATATTGCAACAGTCAGGGTCAGGTGGTTTCCAGAAATCCAGGCTCTGTAATCTGAAACCTAGTATGCTAAAGAGGAATCCTACCTGCTATTCTATGATAGGACATTAAGTCTGTTATGCTAATGGGACCCCAAGTCTGTTATGCTAATAAAGTATCCTACTTGCTGTACTTTGATAGGATGCTAAACCTGTTATGCTAATAGGGTATCCTACTTGCTGTGCTGTGATTGGACCACTACCCCTATATAAGCTTGTGCCTTCCTGCAATAAAGCAGACCTGTGTCACTGAACCTGGTCTCCTGTGTCTGAATGTGGCTCTGCTGACACAGTCTCCTCACCAGCCCTAGGGTCTGGGACTGGGCAGAAGCAGCGACAACAGGAGGCAGCACAAGGTGAGCAGAAGAGCTGCCTCAGCACCAGGGGAGCAGAAGAGCTGCTTCAGCCCAGGGCAGGCAGAGGAGAGGCCTCAGCCCAGGATGAGAGGAGGAGCAGCCTCGACACCTATGAGAACAAAGGAGTGGCACCCATGAGAACAGAGGAACACACAGTCCCTGAGCCATGGGTGAGGTTTAATACAGGAGTCCTACCTATTGACACACACACACTGTAGTCTCTTATTCTCTACACCTTAGCCAGTTGTGGTCTTCTGTGTGCATCGGACTCTGTTGCATGAGGAAGGTTCTCTGATGAGAGTTGAGAGATGCATTAGTATTTTCTTTGCCCCCTGTTCTGCTACGTTCCATGAGCCTTAGGTGTAGTGGCTCCATTGTAGATGTATCACTTAGAGCTACACATCTCTGGGACACTTATTCTCTGTGTGTGATCAGTTGTGGAACTCTGCAATGGTCTCCATCTTTGCAAAAAGAAGCTTCTTTGATAAGTGGTGAACGGTATACTTGTCTGTGAATATAAGGATCAATATTTAGCATACAGCACGAAATTACATTTGAATAGGGATAGGACAGAGATGGAGTTTTCTCTAGATCTAGGACCTTTCCTACTATGCCATTGATTTTTTTTTTAAACAAATGAATTAAAGATTGCACAAAATTAATTTTTTTTCCTCTTGAGTAATTTTATAAAATTTCATTGAATTGATATAACTTTGGGGGGTTCTTAATATGATCAAAATTTCATAAAATGTATTCTCAAAGAATCAGTAACCTGCAACTGCCCAACGTGCAGAGAATAAGACACTGCAAAGATCTTACTCATGAATAAGACACCTATTTCAAACCTCAGCCTCCTAAGGCTCAGGGACCATTGTGGAAGATGAGGATGTAAGAGTCAAAGATGGTGGAAGACCACAAGAAAACAGTTTTCCGGAGAACAAGGCATGTACTCATATGAATTCACAGCAATGGTGACAGCATGCACAAGTCCCACATAAGCTAGATCCAGACAGAATCCCAACATGGTAGGAGGCCCCAGTTCTAACTGAGGAATTGTTGGCAACCAGTGGCTGCTCAGAGGGAGAGTTTGTCTTCTTTAAGGGAGTGATGCTAGATAAGTTAACCAGGCTCCAGTGGATGGAACCTCGCTGCAGGGCACTTGGGGACACAAATTTGGCCCAATAGGTCACACACACACACACATACACAGACACACAGACACACACACACACACACCCATGGTATGTGCACATGCCATGTGTGCAGGTGCACTTGCCTGTACAGGGATGAGTGGAGACCAGTCACTGATGTCTGAAAGTCTTCCTCAGTTTCTTCTAGTTTCTTCTGCATCTTTTTATTCCACCTTCTTTTTTGAAACAAGGCTATTACTCAGCCTGGTTTTCACCAGGTCAGGCAGACTGGCCAGCAAATCCCCAGGTTCCATTGCACTGGGTTACAGGTACTTGTTGCCACACCATCCCTGATTCTTTAAATGTGAGCTATAAATCATATA
>NW_008356318.1:23362-33098 GCF_000622305.1 Nannospalax galili
AGAGAAAGAGAACATAAAATTGGGCTAGATGTAAGAAGGGGGTTGCAGATAAAGGGGAGGATCTAAATATGATCAAAATATATTGTATAGAATTCACATATACTCAATAAAAAAGGAAAAAAACCAAAAAATATATTTTTAAATTTCATTGATATACAGCACAGCTATGTACAGCTTTTTAGTGTCAGATATTAAGTGATATGGTCACATAAGAAACTGACATTTACAGTTTTCATTTTTTATCACCTCAATGTTAGATCTTGATCTCTGTAGCATGTTCATTTTAATGAAAAAGAAAGATAATGTGATAAAATATGGGAACTTACTATTTGCCTTAGAAACTATAAATATTAATCTAAGAATACAAAGTTAGGATCCACATGAAGACTGCTCTAATAATGAAAAGGTTATGGTATTATGAAAAAGTTACAAGAAGGCTACTCTCAGATCAGTTACAGGCAGGGATGGATGTTCTGGAATCTCTAGGGATACTTTCCTTTTGTTCATTCTCAACCCCACTCTACTATGTCACCATCCATCTTTTCTGACCACCTTTGTTCCTACTTCACCTGGTCCTCTCACCACTGTTCCTAACTCCATGATCTTCTGCACAGAATTCAGTCTCCATCAGGTGAAGAGGCATAGATCATAAGCTATGTCATCAACAAGCTCAGAGACTCACAATTGTGCCATCCTGTCGCTGTCCTACCATATGGCAGACACCAAGAATTGCTTAGTGACTTAATGAAGTTTGAATCTGGCATAGAAATAGATCAGAAACTGATCTATTTTTATGATTTTTGAACAAGTTAAATAGTATTTACTACATTAAATTGTGTTTATTTTGTTGTTGCTTTTATTATCTCTGTTATGCAATTATACCTTTAAATACACTTTGGTTCCTTGTAACAGATTATTTTGCTCTGAATTTTCTTTTTTTCTAGATAAAAATGAGCAAGTTTCATCATGTCATTCCTACGAAAGAAAAAACACATTCAATTAATGCTGGTACAGCTTTGTCTACAAGCTACATCTCATTTTTTCCAGAAATAAGAAAATGTGAAAAAATGCATCTTAGATGTGGTAAATCTAAAGACAGTCTTAAACAAATTTCCCTGTAATTCTTGTCTTTTCCTCGTCCAATCTGCACAGTGTGCTAGGTTGTTTCATGTCTCATTATGTCTCATATGAAGCATCGTGATGGTGACTTCTTTGCATGAAGCCTTACTTATGAAATTCAGAAATATCCTTTTTTTTTTGATAGGCCAATAAGTCACTGCAGAAAGCATCCTTAATTATATCTCTCTGTCATTCCCAGGAGGGCCTCTGGTCTCCAAATCTCAGTTATATACAATTCCTGAGACTAGCAAATCTTCAGGTTTTCTAAGTTCTGCTAAGTGTTTTCTTACTGTATTACTCACCTTCTAGACTTTTGACACAAAGTACATAATGGAAAGATTGAAGAAAAGACAAGAAAACAAGTAACTTCACTGGAAATAAAGGATATCCAAAAGCATATGCATCACTTAACACAATGCCTAGTCCAATAATAGACCCAATAAGTAAAAAGAGAACCTATTACTGCAAGGTTTCCTCTGACCTGCATGGGTACACCATGGCATACACTTACATACATACACACACATACATACATACATACACACACACACGCACACACACACACACACACAACAAAAAAATTAATGAAGAAAGAAAGGAAGGAAAGAAGGAAGTAAAAGAAGGAAGGAAGGAAGGAAGGAAGGAAGGAAGGAAGGAAGGAAGGAAGGAAGGAAGGGATTACATAAATAAATCAAGCAGGAAATATGAGCTTCCCAGTTATCAAATCTCTATTAGTGTCCTAGCTAGTGATGGTTTGTATCATCTGGTTAGAGAAAGATTCAGTCAATACTCTAGTACCCTCTGTACTGGATAGCTTTAGTGGTCAACTTGATATACCTGGGTTGAGGGAGCCTCAACGGGAATTTCCTCCTTTGGGCTGGCCTGTGAAGTGTCCAGCCTGTTGTAGATGGTACCATCCCTGGGCAGGTTGCATGGGGAGCAAGCCAGTAAGCAGTGATCCTCCATGGCCTGTGCTTCAGCTCCTGCCTCCAGGGTCCTGCCTGATGGGCTCCCTGATGACTGTGACCTGGGAGATTCTAAGTCCCCCCCCAAATTTTCTTCCCAAGTTAATATTGATCAGAGTATTTCTTCACAGCAATTGAAAGCAAACTAGAACACCCTCCAACACACCACTATGGTAAAAGCACTGGATAAATGCTACCCACTTGACTAACAGGTACAGTAGTCATCATGACTCTAGCACATTCCCAACTGCTGCAAAAACAAGTGAACAAGTCCCCAGACCTAACATAGTCCTCCCAAAAGGACATGTGTTCAAATACAAATGGCTTCTTTACTAATTACATTTTATTTATTTTCATTTCCATTTGACTATTTACTTGTGTCTTTACTTTTTAGAAGTAAATTTACATACTGAGCATTAGGAAATGTCTCTCTTGATGAATGGGCATTAGAGACTGTCTTAGTTTGTCTCTTCATTGCTGTGACAAAACACTCTGATCACTACCAACTTGGGGAGGAAGGGGTTTATTTATCTTACATCTACTGGGTCACAGTTCATCAAGGATCCCAAGGTAGTAACTCAGGGCAGGAACCTGGAGGCAGGAGCTAGAGCACAGGCCACAGAGGAACACTGCTTACTGGCTTGTTACCTTGACCCCTGCTCGGCCTGTTTTCTTATGCAACACAGGCCCACCTGCCCAGGGGTGGCACCACCCATAGTAGGCTGGCCCCTCCCACATCACTGAACAATCAAGAAGGTGCCTCATGGACATGTCCACAGGCCAGTCCAATGAAGGCAACTTCCCAATTGCCTCAACCCAAGTGTGTCAAGTTGACACTAAAGCTATCTAGCGCAGAGACTTACATGGAAAATAAGATAAGTAGGCATTGTTCTTCATGACAACACGGGACATTAATATTTCTCTATCTTCCTTGTCTTGGATGCTTTTAAAGTGAAATAATCTACAGCGCTCACCAAGCAGAGCATACTTGAGATTGTAATTATGATTTTTTAGGTGGAACTTGGTTCTGTCTAACAGTTTTCTTATTAATAGAAAAAAAATGTGGCCATTTGGAAAAAACAGAAAAGCGTATTTCAGCCCCTACCAATGGACATCAACGAAGTGGCCAATGAAAGAATATGCCTCACAAGGACTAGATGCTGCCTCTGAATTCCTTCAGTTCAGTTCTCATATCAAGAAAAATAATCATTCAAGATAAATACCTGTGCTGTCTTATTTTTAGCTCTTTTAAGGATGAGGTGGTAGTATTCTTTTCTAGCAAGCCTGCTGATTTTTTTTTAAATTTGGGGGAAATATACTATATTTTATTGTGAGAGATAAACTGGCACATAGAAGAAAAAGTACTTCAGTTCTTTAAAATTCTACTTTGATATTTTAATTTTTTATTCATTTTTATTTTATGTGTACGAGTGTTATGCCTGCATGTGTGTGAATGCATCCATGTCGTACAGTGCCTGTGAAGGGCAGAAAAGGGCATTGGATCCCCTGTAACTGGAGTTATGAACCATTGATAGCCACCTTGTGGATGCTGGGATTCGAACCTGGGTCTTCTGCAAGAACAGCCAGTGCTCTTAATTGCTGAGCCATCTCTCCAACCCAAAGTAATTCTACTTTGTTATAAATAAGATTAGTTATAGCCTATTTTAGCATGATGTGACTGCAAGTGGCCCTGAGTGGTTCTGGCATGGTGTGGGTTAGGGTTCATTTCTAAATGAATCAATGTGTTAGGCTAGGGCAGGGGTACTGTGATTTTCCTAAGTCACTTTTATACTCCTGTGGACCAAAGACAGTCAGCAACAACAAAAACATGTAGAATGCATTTCCGAACAAGAAAGGGGAGAGGCTTGGTAGTGAAAAGGGTTCTATGAAGACAGATTTCACAAGAGATTTCATTCCTTTCAGAGAGAACTTTGGTGTAGATTCATTATTAACCCAATATCTTAGCTTGTCACTAAGAGTGCTTCCCCTCACTGATCTTCCTGAGGAAAGGTATCACAGTAACATCCCCTTCTCATGTCTTTACAGTCACCTGCTCACCACACATCGCCTGACCCTGTAAGGCTAAAGAGTGGACGTGTATAATAGAGACCTCAGACAACTTCTAACTTATAGTACACAGATTTTTATATCATCAGTTTAGCAATACTTAATCAATGACAGTTACTACATGACCATGGTTTTTTTTTTCATTGATCAGAAGTTGATAACTTCTTAGCAATAGTAGAGCAACTCTGTGAGTTGAGGTGAGGCTGCAGAACTCTAGGCTAGGGCTCTAACATGTCTCAGGAGATATGTGGGGAGTAGGCTGACTATAATGATCAAATTATTTCTTAATCTATTCCACTAGCCTGTGGCTTTTGACTAAAGAGTTGTGGCCATTGATATTTAAAGTTATTATTAAAAGATGTGTAGTGGTTACTGTCATTTTAATTTTTTGTGTTCTTGGTCATAATCTGTGTTTCCATAATTGTACCTTCATTTGCTTTCTCTCTGTATACTCCTGGGTATAATCATTCCTATCTTCAGTACTTTGTTCTGTGTCAGTAGGGCTGGTTTGGTGGACATGAATTCTTTCAGCCTATTCATGTCATTTAAATTTTTATTTACCCTTGGACCATCATAGGTTTGCTGGATAAAGTATTCTGGTTTGGCATCCATGGTCATTTAGAGCTGGGAATGCTTTGGTACAATCTTTCCTGGCTTTCATAGTTTACACTGAAAAGTCATCTGTAACTGAGGGATTTTCTGTTATGCATGACTTGTTTTTCTCTAGCAGCTTTCAGTATCCTTTCTTTGCTCTGTACATTTAGTGTTTTTACTATGATATTTCACTGGGAGTTTCTGCTCTTGTACTGTCTGATTGGTGTTCTGTGTACTTCTTGTATCTGTATAGATATCACTTTCCTTAATTTCGGGGAGAAGGGAAAGATATACAAGGAACTATGGGGGGAATGGGGAAAAGAGCTCAAGAGAGGGGGTATAATAGGAGATAAGTATTATCAAGGGGAAAATGAAGAAAATGGGGGTACTTTAACTGGAAGGGAGGAAGGATGATAGACAGGGAGAGAAGAGAGAGATAATAAAGCTTAGGTAGTATGAAAAACCAGAGGGAAATGTATTAGCTCAAACACCTACTGAAAAATACACATACAATATCTGAACATGAGTGCATGTGTATACCTGAATGCTATATAACAAGAAACACAGTGCCAGACAGGAGAAACCTCCCTTCCGACTGTTGGTCAGGGTGGTCCAAGAGACTCCCAAAATAACACAGGCTATTTCCACAGCCCTTGATTACCTCCCAGAACTTGAAGGTAAGACCCTATTGCTGAAAACAGGATATACTTAGGACACAGGACTTGGAGAAATGGAGCTGGAACTGACCTGGAAGCCTCCTCCCTGAAGACTAGCTCTCATAGTTTTGGAAGAAACTACGTAAGTTATTAAGGGAGAAAAATCATTCAATGGTCCAATCCCAGCTTTAAAGCTTAGTAAGCACATTGACCAGCACAACAAACTATAGCAGTGCAGTAGTGGTACTTTCATCTTAGGGGTAATCAACAGCTAGCTAATTGAACTTAAAGTCTACTCAATGGGCAGGAACTCATGTGTATCAGTATAAACAGAGTCAAATACATATAGTTGGAGAGGTCATAGGTCTTAGAGGCCTATGACCTCGCTCATATCTTCAGACAAATGTAATTTCGTACTGTATGATAAATATAGATCCTTGTATTTACAGATAAGTATGCCATTCACAACTCATCAATGAAGCTTCTTTTTGCAACAGATGGAGATTATTAGAGTTCCACAACTAGCCCCCACAGAGAATAAATGTCCCACAGATGTGAAGCTCTAAGTGATACAGCTACGATGGAACCACTACACCTAAGGCTCATGGAATATAGCAGAACAGGGGGTAGAAAAAATACTAATGCATCTCTCAACTTCCATCAGAGAAACTTCCTCATGCAGCAGAGTCCAGTGCACACAGAAGACCACAACTGGCCAAAGTATAGCAAATGAGAGACTGCAGAGTGTGTGTCCCTGGATAAAGCTCAACCACCCATAGCTGAGGGACCGTTGTGGAAGAGGGAGCGGAAGATTGTAAGAGCCACTGTTGGTGAATAAACATAAGGAAGCAGAGTCTTCCCGGCCTCTGGGAACTTGTGCATATGAACTTATAGCAATAGTGTCAGCATGCACAAAACTCATGTAAATTCAGTCAGACAAAAACCCAGCGTAGAACTGGGAAAATGGGAAGCAGGCCCAAATATTAGCCACGGAACTATTGGCAGCTGATTACTACTGGGTGAGGGAGAGTGATCTTTTTTAAGGGAGTGACTGTAGATAGGCTGACTAGGCTCCAGTGGATAAACTTGCACTAAGGGACATCTGGGTACACAAATTTGACTCAATAGGCCTTAAATTTTATCACAGAATGCATGAAATCTGGTGGTGGGGGAGGCGTGGATAGGAGAGGGGGCATACAGATGATTAAGGCATTTTGTATGAAACGGACAAAATTTCAACAAAAATATACATTGAAAAACATTGCTCTAAAATAGTTACAAACTTTAAACATAAAATACTGCTTTGGGTCCTGTAAGGCAAGGACAGCAGCACGACTGTCTGCCTCTCACTGGAATGCTACTTTTCAGCAGCAAACTCAGTCCAGACAAAGGAAATAAGCATTCCATGACATGATATAGGCTAGGGTCATGCTGGTTTTGAATGTCAAAAAGAAAACAGAAGTTGACAGCATCATTCAGAAGCAAAGTATGTGAAGTGGTGAAGCAGAAGATACAGCATAGCACAGTGCTCAGAAAGTCTGGCAGTGGCCGCCTAGCACTTAAAATTAAGCCCATTGTATACGTACATCATCAGAGTATAAAATAGTAAAAGTAAACACCTTTCTAGTGCCTAGAGATGAGGGGATTGCCATTCTTAAAATAATACTTACTTTCCTTGTTATAAAAATAAAGCATGCTCATTGTAAATGTTTTTACAGAAAAATCATAAGAAAATATTATCTACCTGTAAAGCTACTATTCAGAAATAACTTTCAATACTTTCTTTAATGATGCTCATACAAATTATGTTTTTATGCATGTGTGTATGGTCATATGGGGGTACACATGTGTGAGAGTGTCTCTGGAGACCAGAGTACAACCTCAGGCGTCATCCTCAAAAATTTTGTCCATTTCCTCTGAGACAGGGTCTCTATTTATCCTGAGCTTGCCAGTTCAGCTCAACAGCAAGTCTCTGCCTCCTCAGTGCTAGGATTACAAGTGCATGCTACCATACCTACCATTTGTATGTGTTCTGGGTTTGAAACTCAAGTCTTCTGACTTGCAAGGCAAATATTTTGCCAACTGAGTATCGCCCCAGACCCTACAATTTATGTTTTAATGGTCTAAAATAAGATAGATTCTGTATACTTCCTTTGACACTTTGTTTGATTTCAATCAATTACATACCAACTTAAACTTTGATGGCACATTATGATAGATTGCACATTATATTAGGATAAGAAGTGAAAGTAAAATCTTCAATATACCTGTATCAAATATTGCTCTATAGAGCTAGCAAAGAAAATTCTCCACAATAAAGATACAGAGCACATATTAGGACATTGGGGATAGGCTCATGGTCCATAAATGCTGCATAGCCCTAAATTGTTGTGGTATAGAAAGGACAATCATTAGAACATCCTACATCTTGCTTTATAAATAAAATGCTCTTGAAGTTAGAACCCAACACAATTTCTTCCCTCCCACCTCCTGAGAATCTACCAGAAGTGTGTAGACTCTACCAGGTATCTGGGCCAATTGAGTTAACCCAGACACCTGTCCTGACCCTTCCACCAGTCCAGGGAGTAGAGCTATCTGTCTCCACTACACCATACCAACAAAATATCTTACGCACTGTTAGCCTTAGAAAGATAGTACAAAGGATTAGAAATCCACTCATTGAAAATAAAACAGTTCAGCTGTGTATACCTTTACATTTCATGTGGAGATTTTACCTGGAAAGTAATACACAAAGTTGATTACAGTCTTTTTCTTTATTTCTAAATGTGGTAGGCTTCCCACTAAGATTTAGTAGAATATTCTCTGTTCTCTGTGGTCTGAATGTAACAGCAGTCAGGGCAACTAAATATTGCTTTCCTTCCCAGGAAGGGACTCAAGCCATCTGTGCATATGAGATTCATTCTGAAACATTAATATTACAAACTTTTACCTCTCTCTTGATTTGTTCTTATACATCCATGCTGTTATTTCCTCATATCAGCTGTGCATGTGTGCTTGGTCTGCCGTCTTGGATTGGAACTTCTCCTCTGTTAAATATGTACTCTGACCATTTATGAAAGCAGCACGCTGGGATTTGGAATCAGAACCAGAGGCCAATTTTTAATCCACCACTCAATAGCTGAGTGGCTTTGGGTAAGTCACTAAGTATCTCTAAACCTCTCTTTTTTCATTTAAAAATGAATGAGTAGCATCAAACCTTCTTGTGGACTTTTGAGGTTCCAATGAGATAATGTTTGCTCACTAAAATGAAAATGCAGTCACAGCTTCCTTGCCTAAGCCCTTAAATAGCTCCTCTGTAAGCTTAGAGGTAGGACCAAAACACTTATGGAGTCCTTCATTTTCCAGCCCCTTTTCCATCCTTCATAATGCCCTGTGTCTCCCTCCTGGCACTCAATATTCCAGGCATACTGGCTCACTTCACTGAGCTGCTTCATTTTCAGATATGAAAATGGGGGAAAGGTCAATTTAACTATCTTTTCAAAACATCTGCTACCTCAAAGCAAGGTCTTCCAAAGCGTGTCTCTAAACGGCCTTTTAAAGGTGTGAATCACAACTGCCAAGCATCATCCATGCTGTTCTGCAGATCCTGAGAAGACTCTGAATGCCAGAAATGTGATATCAATGCCAGTGATTTTGGAGTTAATGAGTTAATTTCTGGTTTTATGGAAGATCATTTGCTTATTTCAAAGCTGTAACTATTTCTCAATCAACAGGTGTTGAGCCCCGTTTCTCTAATTCAGAGTGGAGGCAACAGCAGACGGAGAAACAGCTTGGCATCTGGCTTTGGCCCTCTGCAGTCTTGCCAGGAGAAACCCGAGCAGCCTGTATCACCTGCCTCTTCTGTTGTCACAGGAATGCCTCACTCTGTGGCTCCAGCAATGCTTGAAATTGACAAACTGACAGTCTGGGGTCACAGAACATCTGACCCTGACCAGGGGGCAAATGTCATA
The DNA here is from genome assembly GCF_000622305.1 of Nannospalax galili. Classification (NCBI taxonomy): domain Eukaryota; kingdom Metazoa; phylum Chordata; class Mammalia; order Rodentia; family Spalacidae; genus Nannospalax; species Nannospalax galili. The sequence goes on from NW_008356318.1 coordinate 32,735, forward strand.
CCTTGCCAGAATGCAAAGTGTGGTCTCAAAGTGACTGGCAAAATTCATTTCTTAGCAGAAGGGCACTGTGCTGGTTTAATGCCAACAATGTCTGAATTATTCCACATTTAATTTTAAAAGTTCACTAATTGTTGGCCAAGCATTATAAATAATGAAATTATAAAATTATGCCCTTTACATCTATCCTTTCTCTTACTTTTGGTCACTACCATCTAACAAAAAAAAAAAATTGAGTGAAGCCAACAATGGTTGAGCAGGACCTTTGACTTATCTTCACATAGATGGAACTGGTAAAAGAAAGGAGCCAGGGGCTCCTCCCAAGCCCATGGGACCCCTGAGGAACAGATCCTCAAATGACCTCAAG
>NW_008356318.1:33638-36917 GCF_000622305.1 Nannospalax galili
CCACGAAGCGGAGATCTTTTCTAAATGTTGGAACCTCATTTAATTTTATGTCTTATAGAGTTTATAATGAGTAAAAGATTATATAAGCATAATAATTCATCTGTAAACCTAGAAGTGTACAGCCAATTTTGAAAGAGATGTACAGTAGCTCAGAAAAATGGTATTGAATAGGTTAATGCTGTTGTAATGAAATGCTTGTTCTAATTAAAAAAAAAAAGGTTTCTAAAGAAAAAAATATAAAAATACTAAATAAAAAAAAATTGAGTGAAGGCTGGAGAGGAGGCTCAGTGGTTAAGACCGCTGGCTCCTCTTGCAGAAGACCCAAATTAAGCTCCCAACACTTATATGGAAACTAGCAATGATCTGTAACTCATTTCAGGGGATTTGACACTCCCTTATAGCCTCTGCAGGCATTGTATGAAATGGCTACACTTACATACATGAAGGCAAAACACTCAGACACATAAAAACAAATTTAAATTTTTAAAAAAATTTTGAATGAAAATACAAAGAACTTAACATTGAGTTTTGTTTAGCTTATGTTAGGTAAAATTTCCTAGAAGTAGATCTTAAAGTGGTTTTCTTTGGCAAGTGGTCTATTGAGAGGTTTTTTTAAGAAACTGAAGTAAGTGTATAAATAGAAAAGAAGGAAGCTGGATAAAGGTGAAGCTTTCCAAAGTCTGACACCAGGCTGGTCCCACAGGAAGCTCAGCTACATGAACTGAATCTCACAGACAATTCTAACTATGGGCAAGAGGATGGAGACATCATACCTCCATGGTAGGCAGTCATCTGCAATGGCCATCCCAGCCATCTCCAGCCTGGTTGGCTCTCTCTAGCAGTCAGTCTCCAGAAACATGTGCAGCTATGAGCTCTCAGCACCTAACACTCTCTGAAACCAGAGTTGAAGCACCATCCTAGTAAAGGGGATTTGGTCAGAATGCAAAAGGTTCTCCCCTCTTCACAGGCCACTTAAATGCATCCCGTTATCTGTTGGCGTCATCATTACCATGATGCTGTCATGATTACTGTTTGATGTAAGACCTACCTTTCTTCTCTAAAGTAGTCCATAATATTCCAAACTCACTAAAATAGCAACAAACTGAGGATGTGAAATAAATGTAAATAGCCAGTAGCTGATCGTGACCTATAGGAAGCATAAAGCAAGGCATCTGCCAGAGTAGTTTTTCTTCTGAATCATTTTATTTACAGGCTACTACTGCTGTGACAAAGGGTTATTTTTAGAAAACAAATTAGAGGGTAGCTTGTCCTTCAAGACTTATGTGATGACAAAGATTTATCTTACCAGTTACAATTCAGTAAAATTCATCTTTGTTTCATAGGATCCAGCCCAGAAGTGCAATCCCAGTTTGTAAACTTCAGAGCATTACATAGAATTTTACTGGAATAATTTTATCACTGAAGTCCTGTAATTTAGACAATTTTTAGTTTTTGAAAACTTTCAAGCAGTCTATAAATGATTATTTCCAGTGTTCCCTTTCCCAAATACTCAGAAACACTTTATCACTCTATGTAAAAATTATTTTACTGGCATATATTCACTGTACGTAGGCATGGGTTTTGTAAAGACATTTTCATTCATGATATCATATACGTTGATCACATTCACTCCTCAGACCCTCTCATCCCTACCCCTTCCCATTCATCCTCTCTCCAGCTTGCTAGTCTTTCCTTACCAAACTCCTACCCCATCTCCTACCTGCTTTCATGGTTTTATGTATTAGTTATTTTTCTCATTGCTGTGACAAAACACCCAACAAAAACAGCTTACTAAGGGAATGGTTTATTTTGGCCCACAGTTTGAGAAGACAAGGCTATCATCATGCAGGAGATGGCAGCAGGCAGCTCCATTGTGGCAGGAGTGTGCAACAGGAACTTCTCACTTCCTGGTGGAACAGGAAGCAGAGAGTGGACAGAAGTACGAATGAATTATAAAGCCTAAAGCTGCCCCCTCCCCGACATCCTCAGTGACTCACCTTCTCCAGCAGGCTTCTGCCTTCTAAAGGCTCCACACGCTTCCAAAACTCCATCACCAGCTGAGGATCAGTTGTTCAAACATATGAGCCTATGTGGGACATTTTGTATTCACATTCTAACAGTATATACTTGCTCTTGTACCAAATTTGTTCAGAGTTAAATTAATTAGACATATTGGCTTTCATTCTTCAACTGTTTTGTTTTATTTTACTTTACCCTATAGGATATTTAGAGGGCACAAAGACTAATATTGAAATAGATGAACTAATTTGCAGTCTTGATACTGCATCCATGCCTCGGTATTATACTGAAGATAAAACAAAAGATGGTATGGGCTGGAGAGATGGCTCAGCTGTTAAGAGCAATGGGTGCTCTTGCAGAGGACCAGGGTACAAATCCCAGCACCCACATAGCAGCTAACAACTGTCCGTAACTCCAGTTCCAGGGGATCTGACACGCCCTTCTGACCTCTGACACAGGTGCACTTATATACATGCAGGCAATACACTCATACATGTAAAAAACATTTTTACAATAAAATATTTTTTAAAAAAGATAATATGGAAGTAACATAATTAACAGCTGGCTTTGAATCTTAATCTACTGACTGGTGGAGAAATTGTCTTCCCTTCTGAAATGTGTAGGAAGCAGAGACTTCTTCACCACAAGCCAGTAAAGCATGAATTACAGTGTCCTTCCATTGCTTCTGTCCTGGGAGGGGCCCTGGGTTGTTTTTACAGTTTTCTGTTTCTGTAAATTTTTCAAAAGCAGTTCATTTCAGATCCCTTTACTTAAATCCCCCAAACTATGGCCTTTGTATCTTAGAAAACCAAAATACTACCATGTTTACCCTTGCCAAAACATCTTTCTGCCTAAATAGTGAAGCTGTTAAGTGATGAGTTGATTCTCTAGTCACCAGAAGTGCACACATGTTCAGAGACCAGGCAGAAAGTGGTCTCATTCACTGCTCACTCCTGTGACTACAATGTCTGTTTTGAAATGCTTCTCAGTGAAGCTGTTAAGTGATGAGTTGAGTTGATTCTCTAGTCACCAGAAGTGCACACATGTTCAGAGACCAGGCAAAAAGTGCTCTCATTCACTGCTCACTCCTGTGACTACAATGTCTGTTTTGAAATGCTTCTTCTATTGGTAGTCTGTTATTGTAACTCTATACCTGGATCTGCACATGCCATTTAAAATTAAAAGGCTACAGCATTTCAGCTCCAATCATAAGGTTGCCAATTGAGGTATCATTTGTCTCTGCACAAAAATCAAAAATCA
>NW_008356318.1:37457-40568 GCF_000622305.1 Nannospalax galili
TATATTTGCAATACTTTAAAACAAGGAAATGAATGTCAAGGCTTTGAACAATAAAGTAAGTTTAAGCAATTGTTCCAGGTAGTCAGGTTCCGCCTGCTCTTGTAAGAATATGATACCACACACGTTCTTTCCTGCATCCTCACAAATAGTAATGGAAAATAAAAGCTGGAGTCTTACCCTTTTCACTGGTCTTCTTTTCTAAGATCTATGTTCTGAAGCACTTTGAGAGGAGACTCTTCAAGGGACTCTTGAAGACGAGACTCTTCCTCTAAGAATTCCCAAGGCCCTGCTAACAATGTATCTATATGCCATTGACACATCATTAAAATTCTGGTGTTTTTGTTTTTTGCTGTCGTTTGTTTTTGTTTGTTTTGTTTGGGTTTTGATAGGGCATCCCTAGTCCCAGCCCGCCCAGAAGTCACTATGAGGGTTAGGTTGGCCTACAAAGAACATACGGAGGTTCGTCTGCCTCTGCCTCCTGAGAGAGATTTCTGATGTTTAAGTTAAACTCAGACAATAGGAAAAAAGAATAGGGAATCTGGTTTCTGTTTTTTTGCTGTTGTTCTTAAGTCTGAGCATCAAAGATTGTGTAGTAATGCCCTTTCTTTCTTTTACGCAGCAGCTCAGGCTAAATGTTGACTCTCCACAGCATAGCAATGGCTAACTGTGTTGTCCTTCCATCCTCCACTACCTCTGCTTACACCCCTCACATAAGAAATGGAACTGCCTACCTAGGTGTGATGGTGCATGCCTTTAATTCCATCACTTGGAAGGCAGAGGCAGGAGAATCTCTGTGAGATCAAGGCCAGCCTGGTCTACATAGTGAATTCCAGGCCAGCTGGGGCAAATGGGAGACCCTGTCTCAAAAAACCAAGAAAAAAAAATTAAATAAATAATTGGATCTTCCTAACATTCCCTAGTATGTCAAAGTAACAAATTGGAATTACCCATTGAAAAGCATGATGTTGAGAATAAAAAGCTACTACACTTTACTAAAATTTTTCTTTTTCTTTTTTCTATTATTTTTGTTTGTTTGTTTTCTTTTGTTTTGTTTTGGGTTTGGTTTTGGTTTTGGGTTTGGCTTGATTTTTGAGAGAGTGTCACACTGTGTGGTCTGACTGGTCTGGAGCTTGCTATGTAGACCAGGTTGGCATGGAACTCACAGAGATCTAATTGTCTCGGCCTCCCAATAGTAGGATTAAAGGTGTGAATGTGGCAAAAAAATACAGGACACTTCTCGATTTGCATGGGATCCTTGTACAGGGGCCATACTAATCTTCTCTGTATCGCTCCATATTTTAGTATGCATGCTGGGGAACTGAGTGCCTGAGGTGATCTTTAAACTGATACATTAAAATTGTGCATACTTGAGAGGCACTGCGTAATGCCAACATGCATGTGCTCACTGTGTAATGTAATATATGTCAAGGTGAACATATATACTGATCACACAATAATCACATAGCAAAGATATTCAAAATTCCTTCTTCTGTTTTTTAAAATATATAGTACATTATAGGCATTTATAATGACCCTCCTATGCAATAACAGCACTCCAGAATTTTTTTCTCATCAGTTAACATTTACTTATCACTGATCAACCTTCTTTGTCTCTTTGCTTCTGGGGTTCTAGTAACCACCCTTCAATCCTCAACTTCTGTGACATCAGTGTCTTTTTGTGCCTGTCTTATTTTATCTAACATAATGACCTCCAGTGTCATTGTGTCGTGACAAATAATGTGATTTCCTGTGTAAGGCAGAGTTGTATATTCCACATTTTTTTTATTCACTCATCAGTTTATGGACATTGAAATTGTTTCCATTTCTTGGCTGTTATGAAGAATGCTGCAATGGACAGAGTGCAGCTGTCTCAACATACCAATTCCATTTCCTTCAGATATACACCCATTAGTGGAATTGTTGGATCATGGTAGTTCTACTGTAGTTTTTGAGGATCGTCCATACTGTTTTTCCATGTGGCTGTACTAATAACTTTCACACCAACAGTGCCACTTCATGTTGACATGATATAAAAATGTGAAACTGAGGGACTCCTTTATGGTCATGTCTAATTTAACGTAAAGCATATATAAATGGATTTTAGTAATCAGTTCTTTTATCTATAATGATAGCTGTGTTTATTAGCTAACAAAGACTGCTTTTTAAACCTTTTTTTTAAATTGAGCTTTTAAAATTTCATACACTACACACATCCAGATCAACTACCCAATCCATGTGTCCTAGTTTGTTTCTCCATTGCTGAGACAAAACACTCTGATCAATCCCAACTTGGGGAGGAAAGGGTTTATTCAGCTTACAACTCCCAGGTTGCAGTTCATCAGGGAGCCCAAGGTAGGAACTCAGGGCAGGAACCTGGAAGCAGGAGCTGAAGCACAGGCCATGGAGGAATGCTGCTTACTGGTTTGCTCCCCTGGCCCCTGCTCAGCCTGCTTTCTTATGCAACACAGGCCCACCTGCCCAGGGGTGGCGCCACCCACAGTGGGCTGGGCCCTCCCACATCACTCATCAAGAAGATGCCCCTCAGACATGGCCACAGGCCAGTCCAATAAAGGAAATTCCCCCAATTGAGGCTCCCTCAACCCAGGTGTGTCAAGTTGACACTAAAGCTATCCAGCACAATTGACCCCTTGTCAACTTGACATGCAAACATCACTATTAAACCATAACTTTCCAATTTTTGTCCCCAAGATTTGATGCTAATATCACAAGACAGTACAACCTTAAAAAACCCCACAGTCCTTAAAAAATCCAAACACATAAAAGTTCAGTCTCTTAAAAAGTCTCATCTGTGGGTGGGCTTCTGTAAAATCCAAAATAAGTACTGTCTTATTTCAAAGGGAAGAATTGGGCACACCTAAGCAAAACCAAAATCCAGCAAAGTAGCTTGAGGCTGGACATCTGGGATTCACTCACGATCTTCTGGGCTCCAAAGGGTACTGGCAGTTCCATTGCTCTGTCTCTGCAGTCCACAGCACATGGCTTGTCTTGCAGACCCAGGCCAGCTCCATTCCACACTTACTGCTGTTCTTGGTGGTCGTCCCATGGTCACGGCATCTCCAAAAAGCTGGGGTCTCCACTGAAACTGAGGCT
>NW_008356318.1:41080-65376 GCF_000622305.1 Nannospalax galili
ATTTTCCCAAGCTCCACAGCAAAAAACTCTGAGCAAGCAATAGCTATTCCAGCCCAAAGTTCCAAACACTTCCACAGGCCTACCCAAAACACCACAGTCAGGTCTGTCACAGCAATATCCCACTCTCTGGTACCAATCTCTGTCCTAGTTTGTTTCTTCATTGCTGTGACAAAATACTCTGACCAATACCAACTTGGGGAGGAAAGGGTTTATTCAGCTTACAACTCCCAGGTTGCAGTTCATCAGGGAGCCCAAGGTAGGAGGAACTCAGGGCAGGAACCTGGAAGCAGGAGCTGGAGCACAGGCCATGGAGGAATGCTGCTTACTGGCTTGCTCTCCTGGCCCCTGCTCAGCCTGCTTTCTTATGCAACATAGGCCTACCTGCCCAGGGATGGCACCACCCACAGTGAGTTGGGCCCTCCCACATCACTTTTCAAGAAATTGCCCCTCAGACATGGCCACAGGCCAGTCCAATAGAGGAAATTCCCCAATTGAGGTTCCCTCAGCCCAGGTGTGTCAAGTTGACACTAAAGATATCCAGCACACCATGCCTCCCCCTCCCCCACCAAACCCTATGCACTCTGCCATACATGCTGAGTCCTATTCATTCAGGTGTTTGTACCCAAATGTCCTTCAGTGTACATGCATCCTCTGAAGTCTAGTCAGCCCATCCAGCGGCTGTATGTAAGTCACACTCTCCCTCACCCAGCAGCAATCAGTCTCAAATAGTTCTTGACCTGCCACCTATTGCTCACTTCCCCCTTTGGGCCCTTGTTAAATTGAGCTGACGTGAGTCTTGCATTATATGTCACTGCTGCTGCAGGCACACATGAGCAAGCCTCCATTGGCCTGGAAGCCTCCACCTCATACATTCACAAACCAGCCCTGGCTCTTACAATCCTTCCGCCTCCTCTTCTAAAATGGTCCCTGAGACATGCATAGGTGGGTGAGGTTCCATACAAGAGTCCCAACCTACCATCTAAATCTCTTAGTCTCCAAAACTTGGCCAGTTGAGGCCTTGTGTATATAACACACTCTGATGTACATGGAAGCCTCACTGGTGAGAGTTGAGGGGTGCAGTAGCCCTCTCTCTACCCCTTATTCTGCCATGTTCCATGAGTCTTGATTGTAGGTATTCCACTGCAGATGTGTCATCTAATACCAGGATCCTCCCAGGTATATGCCTTCTATGGCTGACCAGATGTGCAACTCTGAGGAAACCTCCATCTGTTGCAGAAAGAAGTTTCTTTGATGAGTGCTGTATTGCCTCTTTGTCACTCTAAGGGTGGTCTCTTCTATCTGGCACTGCATTCCCTTCCAAGCAGCTCCTAAGTATATGTATCATTAATATTCAGACAGTCTATGTACACTTCTCATGGGGTTTCTAGGACATCACTTTTCCCTCTAGGTTTCCTAGCCAACCCCCCCCAAGATTCACTCATCTCCACTCTTTTCTCTCCCATCCAGCCGTTTGTCACTCTAAGGGTGGTCTCTTCTATCTGGTACTGCATTCCCTTCCAAGCAGGTCCTAAGTATATGTATCATTAATATTCAGACAGTCTATGTACACTTCTCATGGGGTTTCTAGGACATCACTTTTCCCTCTAGGTTTCCTAGCCAACCCCCCCCAAGATTCACTCATCTCCACTCTTTTCTCTCCCATCCAGCCTCCCTCCTCCCTCCCTTCCTAGTCATGGTGCTCCCATTATTCCCACCCTCCCCCCAATACCTCTCAGCTCCCACCATCTTTCTGTTCCTGACTTCTGTCCCTCCCCCACACCGTGGTCCTTTGCATGTCCCTCCCTCCTCTCCTTCCTCCTGATTACTCATAATTTTTCCACCTCCCTCAAGTAGCATCTGTTCCCTACTAGCTCCCTTTCAGGTTGTTTCTTTTCCTTTACCTCCATGTATCTTTTACCTTTACCTGGCTCCTAGTGTTACATCAGAATTTATATACTCACATAGAAGATGTAAGGGATTGGTGGTACAGTCCACAAATGAGGGAAAACATATGTCACTTGCTTTTCTGGGTTTGTGTTACTTCACTTAGTGTAACACTCTCTAGCTCCATCCATTTACCTACAAATTTCATAATTTCATCTTTTCTTACTGCTGAGTAGAACTCTATTGAACAGATGTACCACATTTTCATTAACCACTCATCAGTTGAGAGACATTTAGGTTGTTTGAATTTCTTAGCTATTGTGAAGAGAGCAGCAACAAACATGGATGTTCAGGTATTTCTACAGTGTGGTGAGTCCTTTGGGTATATGCCAAGAAGTGGCATTGATGGATCATATGGTAGGTTCATTGAGGGTTCTCCACACTGCTTTCCATAGTGGTTGCAGGAGTTTGCATTCCCTTCAGCAGTGAATGAGCATTCCTCTTTCCCCACATCCTCTCCGGCATTTGGAGTCTTCCATTCTCTTGATTTTGACCAATCTGACTGGAGTAAGATGAAATCTTAAAGTGGTTTTGATTTGCATTTCTGTAATTACTACCGAGGTTGAGCACTTTTTAGGGTGCTTCTTAGCCATTTTTATTTCTTTGCTTCAGAACTCTCTGTTTAGGTCTATTGCCCATCTTTTTATTGGGTCGTTTATCTTCTTATTTCTTTCTTTTTTGAGTTCTTAATATATTCTGGATATTAGGCCTCTGAAGGATGTGGAAGATTTTCTTCCACACAGTGGGTTTCCTCTTCCCTTCCTCAGTTATTTCTTTTGCTTTACAGAAACTTTGTAATTTAATGAGGTCCCATTTATTATTTTTACCTTAGTACCTGAGCAGCTGGTGTCTGGTTTAGAAAGTTCTTTCCTATGCCTTTATCTTCTAGCAGTTTCTGAGTTTCAGGTTTTATATTGAGATCTTTGATCCATTTGGAGTTGACTTTTGTGCAGGGTGAAAGGTAAGGATCAAGTTTAATTTTTCTGCAGGTAGAGATCCAGTTTTGCCAGCACCACTTGTTGAGGATTCTATCTTTCTTCCATTGTGTGTTCTTGAAACCTTTGTCAAATATCAGGTGGCTGAAATTATATGAATTCATGTTTGGGTCTTCTATTTTGTTCCATTGATCTACATGTCTATTTTTGTGCCAGTACCATGCTGTTTTTATGACTAGCTCTGTAAAATAATTTAAGATCTGGTTGATGATATCCCCAGCATTTTTCTTTTTGTCCAATATTGTTTGGGTTATCTGAGGTCTTTTGTGATTCCATGTGAATTTTAGGATAATTTTTGTCAAGCTCTGTGAAGAATGTCATGGGTATTTTGATTGGGATTGCATTGAATCTATAAACTCCTTTTGGTAAGATGGTCATTTTCACAATATTAATTCTACCAATCCATGAGCATGATAGGTTTTTCCATCTCCTAGTGTCTTCCTCTATCTCTTTATAGTTTTGAAATTTTCATTGTAGAGAATGAAATGCCTTTGGTTAGGTTTATTCCTAAACACTTTTTTGAGGCTATTGAGAATGGGAGGGTTTCCTCTAGTGCCTTTTCTGATTGCTTGTTATTGGTATATAGAAAGTCTGCTGATTTTTGAAGGTTGATTTTGTATACTGCTACTTTACTGAAAGCATTAATCAATTTAATTTGGATTTGCTCTTTCTATCAGTTTTCTAGTGGAATTTTTTTGGGTCTCATATGTATAATATCATATCATCTGAAAATAAGAATAATTTGACCTCTTCTTTTCCAATTGGTACTCTTTTAATTCCCTTCTCTTGTCTTATTTCTCTAGCAAGGGTTTCAAGAACTCTATTGAAAATAAGTGAAGATAGTGGACAGCCCTGTCTGGTTCCTGATTTTAGTGGGAATGTTTCCAGTTTTTCTCCATTTAGGATGATGTTAGCTATGGGTTTGTTGTATACAGCTTTAGTTATGTTGAGGTATGTTCCCTCCAGACCAACTCCTTCTTGGACTTTTAATATAAATGCATGTTGGATTTTGTCAAATGCCTTTTCTGCATCTACTGAGATGACCATTTGGTTTTTGTCTTTAAGTCCGTTTATATGGTTTATTACATTTGTTGACTTGCGAATGTTGAACCACCCTTTCATCTCTGGAATAAAGGCAACTTGATCATGGTGGATAATCTTTTTGATGTATGTCTGTATGCAGTTTGCAAGTATTTTGTTGAGTATCTTTGCATCTATATTCATTAAAGATATGGGTCTATAGTTTTTGTTGTTATTGTTGTTGTATTTTTATCTGGTTTCATTATTAGAGTGATACTGGCTTCCTAGAAGGAGGTTGGGGGTTCTTCCTCTGTTTCTCTTTTTAAATAATTTAAGCAGTATTGGTTGTAGATTTTCTTTGAATGTCTGGTAGAATTCTGCTATGAATCCATCTGGGCCTGGGCTTCTTTATAGTTGGGAGGTTTTATATTACTGTTTCAATTTCCTTATTTGTTATGGGTCTGTTTAGGCTGTTGATCTCCTCGTGGTTTAACTTTGGTGGTGGCCATAATTTTAGGAATTCATCCATTTCTTTTAGGTTTTCAAGTTTAATGGAGTATGGATTTTTAAAGTATTCCCTTACAATATTTTAGATATTTTTGGTGTCTGTTGTGATGTTTCCTCATTCATCTCTGATTTTGTTAATTTGGATTTGCTGTCTTCCTTTCAGTTAACTGGGCTAAGGGTCTATCTTGTTTAACCTTTAAAAGAACCAGCTCTTAGATTTGTTAATTTTCTGTATTATTTTCTTTGTTTCTATTTCATTAATTTCTGCTCTGAATTTTGTTATTTCTTCTCATCTACTAGGTTTAGGGTTGGTTTGTTCTTGCCTTTCCAGAGTCCTGAGTTGTATTGTCAAGTTGTTTACATGTGCTGTTTCTGATTTTTTAATGTAGGCACGAAGAGCAATAAAATTAACTCTTAGGACTGTTTTTAGGGTTTCCCAGAGGTTTTGTTGTGTTGTGTTCTTGTTTTCATTTTGTTCCAGGAATACTTTTATTCTTTCTTAATTTCTTCTTTGACCCATTCTTGATTCAGGAGTGTATTGTTTAATTTCCATGAGTTAGTTTACTTACTAGAGCTTCTTTTGCTGTTGATTATAAGCTTTATTGCACTGTGGTCTGATAGAAGGCATGGAATTATTTCAGGTTTTTTTGTATTTGTTGAAATTTATTTTGTGCCCCAGAATTTCCTCAATTTTAGAATAACTTACATGAGCTGTTGAGTAGAAAGTGTATTCGTTGGTGGTTGGGTGGAATATTCTGTATATATCTGTTAGGTCCATGTCATATAATGTTATTTAATTCAGATGTTTCTCTGTTTATTCTTTGCCCAGTTGACTTGTCTATTGAAGAAAGTAGGCTATTAAAGTCTCCCACTATTACTGAGTTGGTGCCAATCTCTGTTTTATAGTCCTGGAATACTGACTTTATGAAATTGGGTACTCCAGAGTTTGGTGCATAAATGTTTATGATTGTAATATCTCCTTGGTCAATTGTTCCTTTGATTAGAATGAAGTAACCCTCCTTATCTCTTCTGATGAGTTTTAATTTGAAGTCTGTCTAACATTGCAACACCTGCTTGCTTCTTAGGGCCATTTGCTTGGAATATTTTTTTCCATTCTTTCACTCTAAGATAGTGTCTATCCTTGAAGGTGAGATGAGTTTCTTCAAGACAACAAAAATATGGATTTTCTTTCTTGACGCATTACACCAGCCTGTGTCTTCTGGACCTGTCTGTGAGAGAGGCCATCAGTGGACAAAGAGTGTAGGTGCATGAGAGAAATCAGCGAGGGAGACAGTGAGCTTGATCAGACTTACCAGAGTCCTGGCTGAGCAGGTCTGTCTGCCTGAGGCTGGGAGTGCCGGTGAGGAGGCCGCCTGGGTGATAACTTACGGATTTATGGTAGGGTGGGTGGTTAATCTGGTTTGGAAAGGTAGTCCTGGGATTTGGGTTTAAGGAATAAGAGCCAGTCTGTTAGAAAGGATTGCAGGGACAGTGATGAGAGGAATGGGGGAGCTAGTCCTCCTGTGAAGAATGATTTGGAGCCAAGCAAAAGACTGCTTCTTCTGCACTTCTGGTCCCTAAGACACTAAGGCAAGGCTTATGAGAGATGGATTCACAGCTCAGCCTGAGTCCATTTCCAAGGCAAGCATCAGCTTAGCACTGTGATTCCTACCATTCAATACAGCAAGTGGCTCTGGATAGTTCACACTCTACCTAAAAGTAAATAAATTGGAAATAATGTCAGGCAACTTCTTCTTCCCAAGGACTCAGAAGTTCTGACAGTCATATGTGTAAGAAATGGAACCCAGAGGATGAGCAGTGCTGGGAACTCACTGGGCTATGTCAACCATGGCTTTTCGGTCCTTTTGAGGACTCAATTATGTACCACCCTAAAGCCCTCAAGCTCACATTAACTCTTACTAAGTTATATGTGCAAATGAGAAGAGCCTTGGGGAAAAAAATCAAATGTTTGAGAGCATCGAGGTGTCATTCCTGTGGATATGTGAAATATCTTCTCTATACATGCCCATATGAGCTAACAAAGTCACTGAAGTATCATAAAGAGACTGGCTGGAAAATAGAGCTGCTTATTCATTACAGTTCTTTGCTGAAAAATCCCAAAACACTGTTAGAGGCTACATTACCTATGGATAGCATTATTTATACTGTCAGTTACTGGTTATGTGTATAAGGGACTGCTTTTCATACGTAAAGAACTAGTGTCAAGCAACAATAATCCCAATAGCAGCATGAACTTAGTACTTAGCTTGTGATAGAACAGGCCTCAAGAATTCGATACATTATTTTACATGACCTTCATGACATTTCTATAAAGAAATAAAATCCTACTGGCCTTCTAGTTAAAACACTGAGGTCAATGTGTACTTCCCCATTGATATGTAAAGTGTCATTGTGTAAGTTTATGTGACCTTCTCTAAGGCTCTTCACACTTAACATTACTTCATCTATATGATAAAGAACCCATAACTTTCTTTCCCAATCCCAGTGAATTATCAAAAAGTACAATGGGAAGTTTTCTATAAACTAATAAACTCACAGGTAAAGTTTCTGTATTAGCTGTAAGATAAGGTATTTATCCAGTCTTTAGCCACAGGCCAGCTTGAGGAGGATAGTATTTTAAATACGTCATTGTTGGCTTAAATATGATAGCCTTCCTGTTAGCATGAACCCTAAACCTCCTTCAGCATGGCCCACCAAACCAGAGAGCACAGAACCTTAACGCATGATAAGATTTCTGCAAATTATGTAAAAGCTTTCACAAAGCCAGGAAAGTACTGTGAAAGTTGCAGGTGGTGGAATAGCTGATTTCATCTAGGTTTTGCTTTAATAAGTTCCTTTAAAGATGGCTTTTGATTACATCCCATGGCTGTTTAAAGGTGTTTTAATAAACACTTCTCTTTATAGCTGCCAATCTTTTTTCATCATCTCCCTACGTCCCACAGAAGTTATCAGCATCTGCTTGTCGTATCTTGAAAGTCTTCATTAAGCAGCGCTAGCTGTCTGGGAGTCGGTCCGCTCTTTTCCACTTCTGTGCTTCATCAGTGTTTCTGTGGAGTGTTGCTTCATTGTGGGTAGGTTTGTGGGTGAACTTTTCTTTTTCCTCCTCCATTTTAGGTCACATCAGGGCTACTTCTGTGAAATTCAATTAGAACCTTATAATAGTTCTCTATAAATTTCATTACTTCAAAAACAAACGGTAAGATCTTGAAAGGAGCCTACAATTGCTGGAGAGAGTTTATTAACACTTTGTCAGAAAACATGGTTTTTGTCTGAGGCAGATCAATCAAACCTACTTCAATTGGTGAGTCTCTCAGCTCTCTTTGCTGAATATGGACTTGTCTCAGCCCCTCAGGAAATGTTTAAATACAACACTCCAGTTCATAACAGCTATAACATGATTTAGAAAATTTTTCCTCAGTTATTTGGAAAACAAAAGTCAGCATAATAATTATCTAGAAACCATAAAAGAGTCAGCAAAAAATTGGATTATTTTGTAATAGGGAGCCTTGAGAAAAAGAAAATTCTGTAATTTTAATAAGATTTGAAGCTCATTTGCCATGCTATTTAACAGAAAGCAAAAGGGAAGCCAATTCAGCAAATCAGCGCAATTCTGAACATATGAATAAACAATGACACACAAGCAAACAACGTGACCAAAATTAGGAAATATCATCATCTAAAATACATCCTTGAAATCAACAACATGCTGTTTATTTTTGGAGTGTTATTATGAGCAAGTCATTAATAAAAGACAGTAATTTATCTTGAGAAATGACTATCATTTAAAATCTTCAACTTTAAGTAGTAATAACAGCAAGTAAAAACAAGAACAAAACAAAAACCCACATGCAGAACCTACACCTACTCAACTAGAAGGTATTTTATTGTCTCCAAACCCTAACAAGCTAATTCCTTCTGAAACCACAACCACCACAACATCCAAACACCACACTCAGTAGTAAAACATTAACTTTGAATGAGAGAACCCTCAGGACAGACAGAATAATCATTATGGAAAAGAAATGGGGTTGATAAGGAAATCTGAATGAGGAAGGAATTAGGAACTGAATGCCATGACCCTCAGACCATGTGAGCATAGGGAGAGGGAGAGGCTAGAGGAACAGCAAGATGGCATGGAATGATTCCCTTACAAAATTAAATGCTTTATATTGAATGAGTTGGCATAGTCACTATATAATTGTTCATATTGATGCTAATATACATTTGTGGGGCTTTGTTCTTTTCCTTTTAAATTGCACATTATTGAAAGACAGCAACACGATGTCTGTTTCTATTGTGGCTTACATCCTTTCAGCAGACTCAGTGCCCTTGCCATGTTTGTTTGATCTGCTAGCTGGTTTACCAATATGACAAAAACTTTGTTTAGCTGGGTAACAATTATGTCAATTTCCATTCACTGTGTATGTATGGCCTCTATATCAAAAAGTATCACGTTTACTAAATGAGGAATGTTATTTCTGTCTGCCTCGAGTTATACAAATAATAAATGGCCACAAAATGAATTTCCCTTTCAAAATTTCTTACAATAAATATCTACATAATGCTTTATGGTTTATGAAGTGCTTCTCTGGTACACCACCCACTTAATCTTGCTGAATCCCAGAACGTTTTGTGAAGCTTCTGTTAATTTTTCTTCCCTTCTTGCCCCTTCTCCCTACTTGTCAAGTGGCAAGCTGTGTGCTAAAGGAAACACAACCTCACCAACACTTTCAATCACTGAATTACATCTCACACTTCAGCTCCATCCCCTCAATATGTACGCAGTTAACCTAAATTTAGCTATCTGACCATAGGTACCAATCCTAGTGAAATTCAATAAGGATTTCACAACCAAAAATATAACTGAACTGTCACAAAAATATCAGTCTAAAATGTTTTGGCAAATCTTACCTTTTTACTGGTTTTCATTTACAATTAACCTCCTGCAAAAAAATAATTGTCTTAAAGGAAATGTGGAGCTAAGATCACACAGAATGGTGCATCATGACCTGTGTTCAAACATTAGAACTTGAGTTTGTTATTCATAAAATTGTTAACAAGCCATTAAGTCCTGCATTTGTCCTTTCACCCTTCCTTACAAATTTTGGTGACCTTAAAACAGTTACACTGGTATGCAGAGCCTTATATTTCAATCATTCATGATGAGCTCTCAGAGATCTACGAGCTCTCACACTGTAAGAATTATTCACCCAGACCCTGTTCCTTTGGGGTTGACCTGATCAAGTGAACTGAGGCTTTACCATGTAGCAGTGTACTTACACATAAAGGTCTTCTGATGACACCTGATAACTTTAATGCAATGAAATTATATCTTTGAGAGATTCTTCACATATAAAACTCTAATCATGTTGGAAACATTTGTGAATCATGCCTACAATGTTCATTCACCTACATTGGCTACTTGCAAGGCTGGTTCTGACCACAGGCCTTATTCTGTACGTCTGTTCCTGTAACATTTTCCTCTTGTTTTCTGAGCCCGTTTTAAATTGCTTCCTACCTTAATGGCCTTTTCTCTCAAATTCCTCTATGAATTCTCTTACTACTGTCATGCATGACCCCATTTCTTAAGTCTTCTTCTCTGATTCCTTAATTACTCTTTCCTCTTCAATGATTTTCAAATGTGTTCCTGGGACCAACATTTATATCACCATCTGAAGACATTAAAAATGAAACTTATCAAAACTTATCCTAACCCAACTAACAGAAACTCTCTGGTAGGACCTGAAAATCTGTCTTGACCAACCAGCCCTCAGTATGATTCTGATGCACACTAGCATTTGAGAACCACAGCCATGGATTATCTCATTTATTTCCCAAAATCAGTTTCATCATTTGATTCCAACTCACACATCCCTCTTAGAATTCTTGTGCCAGATTCCAGATGGTATACCCAACTGTTAAGCTGATATTCCCACATAGTTAATTACCAAATATCGCAAATGTAATACCATTTAAATAGAGCTCTCGATTATCCCTTCCTCCCATACCTCTTACCCTGTTCTTTCTCCATAAATTATACCATGGTTTTACCAATTCTTCAAACTGAAAACTTGGAATTTACCTGTGATTGCTCTGTTTCTCTCCACCTCTTAAATTCATCAGCAAGTCCTGTAAACTCTACCTACAGAACATGTTTAGATCTAATTATTTCCAGCTCTTCATCTCTACTAGCACTGTCTTAATCTAAAGAACTATCCAACAAGACAGACAGTACCATGAATGTGAGAAAAATAAAATAGGAAGCAGAAATTTTATAGAAAGAACCACAGAAAATGTACTATCACAAATATCAAAGAGGAAGGTTTCAGGTAGGAGGCACTAACTAACCAATATAAATCTCTAGGGAATTCAGGAAAGAAAAGGCTTGCTGGTGTCTAAGAGGTAAAAATGAGACTTAAAATGTATACTGAATATACACAAAGGAAAAAAAGATGATGCAGAAAGTTAGCTTTGATTTCAGAAGGTCAGTGCTGAGAGCATCTGCTAAGGTAAAAGAAACAACAGAGGATTTGACAAGAAGGCAAACATCAGAAAAGTTACTGAGAAGAAAGACAAATGTGGGCTACAGAGATGGCTCAGCAGTTAAGAGCACTGACTGTTCTTGTCAAGGACCAAGGTTTGGTTCCCAGCACCCACATGGTGGCTAGCAACCATCCTCAACTCCAGTTCCAGGAGATCCGATGTCCTCTTCTAACCTCCACAGGTATTTCATGACATGAGTTCACCTAGCTACATGCAAGCGATGCATTCATACACATAAAATAAAAATAAAATATTTTTTAAATGCTAAAATAACACAAAACAGAAATGAACAACTTTTATGTGAATTTGCATTCTGGAGTATTTGACTACTTATGCCCAGAAATGTAATTATTTTCTTTATGATACCTCCTCAAATGGCCAATCTCTCTATGTATCAATGTAAACAAAAATTATATGAATTTTTTTATTCATTCCACTTTGGTTGAACCATAGAGGAATTTGAATAATTTGAACTTGTTAACACATAGTTTATCACAGAAAATTATGTAACAAAAATATAGCCCTAATGCTTCTAATTAGATAATCCACTTCTCACTTCATTGATAGCTATTTACACTTTCTTTAAAAAAAAAAAATCACTAATTCTAGCATCAAAGCATTTCAGAAAGATAATATCTAGATAAACTAAAAATGATAAGGGAAAACTATCCTCACCAGAAATAATGAACTAAAACCCTAAACTATCACAGAAGATCAGGACTAAATTTTTATAGATTTCACACATGTATTTATGTATCAAGATAATACATTAAGGTAAAAATCTAGATAATGACACATATGTCCAGCCTAATAGGTTCCCAGTTGTTATATTTCTGTTGTTACATAAGCTGACTCAATGTAAAGCTAAATTCATATCATAGTACAAAATATAACAATGGGAGTTTAATACATACTTAAAGGTTGAGTTCCATGTACATTAACAATAACTGCTCTTATTCTTAAAGTTGCAGCTATTTTTCTGCTTATTTATCCAGTTAGTAGTTAGTTAATTAGTAAAACTAACTTAAGTTGCAAGTTTTCTATGTGACATGGCATGTCTTGGGCTATGGAGCTGGCACAGTCACCAAAGCAGCCTACTGCATGCTGGGAGGCTGTGAAAACCCTCACAGCTGGAGAGTAACTAAGGAGCCAAAGGAGGAAGCTCCACCTCACTGCAGGACTCAGAGCAGTCTTAGAGCTGGTACTGAAGGTAAAGGAAAAGTTTTCAAAATAAAAGGTGGGGTATCTTTGTCTAGGGATGTGACAGACTTTCTCTAAGATCTATGACCTCTCTAGTCATGTGTATTTGGCTATGTTTACAGTGCCACACATGAGTTCCCTCCCACTGAGCAAGCTTTAAGTTCAATTAGATACCTGCTGATTACCCCCAAGATAAAAGTACCAGTACTGCACAAATATAGTTTGCTGTGCTGGTCATTGTTGTGGTTATTAGGCTTTAAAGCTGGAGTTGGAGAATACTAATGCAACTCTCTCAACTCTCATCAGTGAAGCTTCCTCATACTACAGAGGGAAATGCACACAAAAGGCCACAAATGGCCGAAGTGTAAAGAATAAGAAACTCCAGAGTGTGGGTCCCTGGATGGAACTCCTATAATTCAACTTCACCCACCCAGGGCTCAGGGACCATTAAAGAAGAAGAGGGGGTGGAAAGATTGTAAGAACCAGGGGAGGAGGTGCATGACCATAAGGAAAGAGAGTCTTCCAGGCTCCTGCAACCTTGCTCATATGAACTGAGCAATGGTGACAGCATCCACAAGACCCATGCAAACTCAGAGAAAAACCAGCATAGAACTATAGAAATGGGCAGAACTTTGGCAAAGGACACAACTTTGGCAAGGAATTATTGGCAGGTAATCACTGATGGGTGAGGGAGAGTTGATATTCTTTAAGGGAGTGATACTAGACAGGCTGAACAGGCTCCAGTGGATGAACTCACTGTGAGGGACATCTTATGGATAAACTTTATTCCATATCCCTTAACATATATGACAAAATGTATGCAGTCCTGTGGGTGGGTTATGGGGGTTGCAGATAGGGAAGGGGGTTAGATATGATTAAGATATATTGTGAAATCCACAAAAATCCAATAAAAAAGCTTTTTTTTTTTTTCCTTTTTTTTTTTTTTTTTTTTTTTTTTTTTTTTTTTCTGTTTGAAGCAGGGTCTCCTGTAGCCCCAGCTGTTCTGGAACTCACTATGTAGACCAGGCTTGCCTTGAACTCAAAGAGATCCACTTGCATCTGCCTCCCAAGTGCTGGGACTACAGGTGTGTGCCACCATGCTCAGCAAAAAACATGCTTTTTAAAAAGTTAACCTTGTAAAAGTTGAGAGGAGACTAGCAGTTCCTAGAGAGTAGCAGGGGCAAAGAAGGGAGAGGCCCGTAAATGGGAATAATGTGATAGTATGAGAAATTCTGGTGGTCTGTGGTACAGCAGGGTGGATAAAATTAACAATAAATGCATTGTATGTCTCAAATATTTACAATAAGTTAATTTAAATGACAAAAATGGTGAGGAACTTGAACCCCTACTTCTTCATGTAACTTAAATTCTGTATTTAAGTGACATTCAAAATGGGGTCTATGGATACTGGCTGGTCCAAAGCTATTCATTTTTCAAGATGAAATGCATAAATTAAGAGTGAGTATTTAGAGAGTCTGGCATGGTGGTGCATACCTTTAATCCCAGCACTCAGGTGGCAGAGGCAGGTGAATCTCTATGAGATCAAGGCTAACCTGGTCTACAAATTCAGATCCAGGCCACCTGGAGCTACAGGGAGATTGTATCTCAAAAAATAAAAACAAAAATGAGTAAACGTTTAGAGACTTTCATATCTAGAGTAATTTTAAGTCTGTTGACTCAGTACTACATAGTGAAGAATTATACTTTGTATTTATTTACCTGTTTCATTATGCTAATTTTCAGGTTATATTTTTTTTTTTGGTCTCTTGTTGTTTATTGTTTCTTTGGCAGGGTATCCCTAGTCACAGCCCACCTGGAAGTCACAATGTGAACCAGGGTGGCTTCCATCTCACAGAGATCCACCTACCTCTGCTTCCTGAGGGCTGGGTTTAAAGGCACAGAACACGCCTGGTGTTTTCTTGTTATTTTTTAAGTATTAGTCTATAGCGGACTGGAAACTAGAGATAACTGAGCTTAAAACTTGCATCTATACAGAAGTCGTATATGATGTTGACAGCAGCTTCATTCATGACTACTAAAACTTGGCAGCAACACAAATGTCTTTCAGTAAATGAACAGATAAATAAATACATCCAGAGACTGGGATATTATTCAATGCTAAGGGTAAATGGGCTAATGGGCCATGAAACAATAGGCAAGAAACTTAAAAGCACATTATTAAGTGAAAGAAAATGAGAAGCAAAGAAGTCAATACATTCTGTCGTCCTAATGTCACAGCATTCTAGAAAAATCAAGACAATGGGAAAAACTCAGTGGTATCAGAATTTTGTAGGGAGAGAAGGCTCTTTTAGGGTGGTGGCAATCCTCTGTATGGGACTAATGGTAGGCATATGTCACTGTACATGTGACAACCCCCTAAACATGTGCACCACTACAAGTGAACATGAAGATGGAACCATGCGCTTTAGGTTCGTATACATATCATGATGGGTCCTTGGCTGTGACCAATGAACCACACTGCTTTGATGATGGTTTGTGGAGAGAGGCTCTATGAAGAGTCTCCATCTACATTTTTCACTCAATTTTGTTGTGAACCTGAAAGCTCTCTACAAAATACAGTTGAATCTTTTAAATACTGGTCCTTTACTACACTTTGGTTAAGACATACTGTTCTAGTTTCAGAACAAGATTCCACTTCAAACTCAAGATTCTATCAGATCCTCTGACTATAGAAGTATCATAGACTCTGCTTACAAGAGCTAAGAAATGTAAGGGTGACTTTTAACAGCATGTTATAACACATTCAAATATTTTAGAAATATACAGGATACAATGTGAAATCCCGTCATGGCTCAAGCCTAGATGCACAAGATTCAGCAATATAATGGATCTTGCATCACTATTTTATCTTTTTAGAATAGCGCTTTGTTCACTCACCACTTTCCCTTTTTATTTAGCTTGCACATTTTCCCATGCACAGAAAAATAATGGCTTCAGTAAAGGAACATTTATTATCTGTAATGTTCCAGACAATACGTATTTACAATACGCTATTGTAAATAGTGTATAGCGTATTCATTTCCTTCCCATCAAAGTTTCTGAAGGAGACACTGCAATTAGGCCAATGTACAGATGAAGAAACTGAGACACAGAAATGTTAAATAATTTTATTAGGTGCGCACAGCTCTTAAAGGACTGAGCCTAGACATAGTAGTGTTTATTATTACACTTCATTCCTTTTAATGACTACATTCCGTTTTTAAATTTTTATCAACTTTCATTTTCATACATGTTTGAACTATATTATTTCTTTACTAATAGACCTGTAGTGTAGCCCAGACTTTAGCTGAGGAACTATTAGCAACTATTACAGAAACCTGTATGAGCACTGGAGGCCTTATTGCTTAAAGGAAATAAGCTAGGCACAGAAAAACAAGTACTGTATGGCCTTGCTCATATTTGGAAGTAAGTGTATGTGAGGTTCCCAACCCTAAGTGACAAATCTATAATGCATCCTCTACACCCGAGGCTTTGGGAACATAATGAAGCAGGAGGTGGAGAGAATATTAATGCCCATCTCAACTCTCACCAGTGAAGCTTCTTCATGCAGCAAATGTTGATTAACTGAGAAAGCCAAAGTGCAGAGAACAAGAGACTACAATGTGCTTATCCCCAAATCAAACACCTATATCAAACCTCTGCCACCCAAGGCTCGGGGAACATTGCTGAAAAGGGGGCAGAAAGATTGTAAGAGCCAGAGGTGGTGAATGATCACAAGGAAACAGAGTTTTACAGATGGCTGGGAGGGCACTCATATGAAATTACAGCAACAGGAACAGTATGATGGATAAGACTCACATAAGCTCAGTCAGATAAAATTCCATCACAGAAGTGAGGAAGTGAGTAAGATGCCTTGACTTTAGCTGAGGAACTATTGGCAACTGATAATTACTGGGCTAGGGAAAGTTGGTTTTCTTTGAGTGTGTGATACTAGATAAATTAACCAAGTTCCAGTGGATGGACGTATACCAAAGGACATTCGGGGATACAAACTTGACTCAGTAGGACTTAATATATAGGACAGAGTACATGAAATCTTCCAGTGGGGAGATTATAAGAAAGGTTCAGATGGGGAGGGGGTCTAGATACCATCAAAATACATTGTCCAAAATTTGCAAAAATTCACTAAAAATAAATTTTTTAAAATATGAAAAAGGTTAGACCCATAGAAGGGAGAATAGAATAGTGTTTCCCAGAGTCTGGGTATGGGAAGCCAGGGAGAAGCTGTTAATGGGTATAAAATTATAGTTAGATAGCAAAAGTAAGTTCTTTAGCACAGTAGGGTAACCATAATTAAGACTGTATGCCACATTTTTCTAGAAAAATATAGAGAAAACTATATAGCATATTTTTCAGAAAGCAAGGAGTTTGAATGCTATTACAACCAAAAAATTGATATTTGAGGTGACAAATATGCTACTTTTCATGACTGATTTTTATTCATTATATCATATATGGAAATACTGTACTGTTCCCCATAAATGCAAGTGATAATTTTTGTCACTTAATTTTTAAATTGGAATTTTAACAAATTTGTACATGTGGAATGGTAAACAAACGGATTAAATTCATTTAAACCATGGTAAATATTTACAAGTTTTCTTCTAAAATGATACTATCACTAACACGCTGGTCAGTTGTGTATTAGAGTTATCAGTTATTTATCTTTGTTAACATCATATATTATTACTCAAAAATTCATTTTCAACTTGAACAAAATATATCACTATTACCATCATTTATCTTACTGCTGCATTATTAAGATGTGATTTTCCGTGGGATGTGTACACGGCATCTGCAGTTCCATGTCACCACCATTATTATTGTCTTTACTTATTATTCTTATAGAAATCTTAATGCTGTATTATTAATATGTGGTTTTCCATGGGATGTGTGCATGGCATCTGCAGTTCATGTCAAACTCTTTCTTCTTTTGCTTTGATCAAGGAAAGAAAAATCGATGCAGAACTACCTGAGAAGCCCTGTTACTTACCATAACCCATAGGCTTTGGCCAGCCCTGGACCAGCTTTTGGAAAGTACCGGCTCAACTGCCACTGAGTCATTGCAGTCAACCACCTGTCAGTCACTCAGCAAGGTACATGAGGCTCTGACTTGATAAATTCTCTAAGGGATGCACCTGGAAAAAAAAAAAATGACCACACCACCACCAGGCAGAGCTCATTGCTTTTCTTCTTCACTCTCCACCTCGAACCCATCAAATCATTTGCATATTTCTTCACCTGAGATGCTGTTTACCCTTTAAATGGCATCTTAGCATTTGAGGTCCTCTGGCTGTCTTCCTTCTCTTCTTCCTTAGATTGACACTTTCCTGGAACTCTGTGAATAGCCTTGACATTCACTGAGTCTAAGGTCTGCGGATACCAAATAAAGCATGAGTGAGGCATGATCAGCACTGCGCAACACTGGGTTTCCGGAGCACCATTTGGCTCAGGTTACAAAACCTGGGCAGCTGTAGCACAGCAGAGGCTGTGGCCATTTCCTCTCTATTTTATGATCCTCCCTGTTTCCTTGCTTTATGTTTTCACTGCATCCTGGCCTAGCAGTCTGTAGCAGCAGGCTGGAGAGATAAGGCCTCTCAGTAATAAATAAACTAGAAAGTTAAAAACCACAAGAAAGGGGATGCAGGAAATTGTGATGACAGGTCCATATGTTTAGCCTCGGATATGTGCTCGAAGAATAGTTGGGAGCCCTTTTCCGTCTTTTAAAAGGACTTCACATTTACACTACACTTATCATCTGAACATTCACAAATGCATATGCTTCACAGGGAGACAACTTGACAGCACCCATTTCTTATGGCATGATCTAGAAGGTGAAGTGCAAAAGACAGGCACCGTTCAAGTGGCTTTCTCTCAGAGTACAGTTGCACAGAGCTCAGAATTGCACAGAGCTCAGAATCGTACAGAGGAAAGAAATTAGAAAAATATCGATTTATTATTGATTAGCCACAAGTAGAATTACCCTCTATATTTATCTTAGATTTCCAAATATGTAGATAACAAACTTTTGCAAGTGGATGACACAAAGTAATGGGAGTAAATTAAAATCTATTTAATTAATTAAACAATATGACCAATTGATAAACAAATGTGGAACGAGGAGGAACTCTTGCTAATATTCGTTATGTTATCTGGGACACACACTAGCTTATATCATAAATGCTGCAGGAAAAATAGCCACCTAGACTTCTTACTCAAGACCCCAACATAAATACGAATCTAGCTTCCATTATTAAGTAAGAAAGTGTATTCCAATAATTGTTCAGCAAGTGGGAGAATCATTTAAAAAATTTTAAATCTCTTTCTTAAGCACAGGAAATTTTTCTATGCAGATTTGGCAACATTTGGGGTTTTTGTCTTGTAAAGCTCCATTTTGGGGGATAGTTTTGCTGATCATTTTTATATGCTGCTTTTGCAGGATCAAAAGAGAAGTGAATCTAAAGAAAAGCTCCAATGAAAGGACTATCCTGGGAAGCTCAAGACATGTTTATTGAAGCACGAAGGCTCCCTCTTGCGATGTGAAACAGGCGGCCAGGAGGGAGCAGGGACTTCTGCTAGTGTTCCAGTGTGCATGTGAAATCCTACTCACTAAAGCAGAGGATTGGTTTGTATTGATGCAGATTTCTTGCCACAAGCATAACTATTGGGCTCCTGTGGTCTACATGAAATAATTAAAAATAGCTGGAAGCATTTTGTAGAAATCACAGTAAATTGTAAATCAACTAAGGATTTAAATGTAATAAGTTACATGGTAATTTTTAAATAGGTAATTTAATAGCCTTTTACTGGGGAAAGACATGAAGGTCATAAGTCATAAAAGAAGCTGCTAGACTTCAGATATAAAACTTCTAAACTTCACCTAGTGTCCTCAAATTAAATTAAAACTTTACCTCCCCCTCCACAAAAAAATAGCTTGGGTTGATACTTGCTTAACCATGTTTGTTGCTACACTTTTCACAAGAGCTAAGAAATGGAAACAACCTAAGTATTCCTCAACTGACAAATGGATAATGAAAATGTGGTACATTTATACAACAGAGTTCTACTCAGGAGTACAGAAAGACAAAATCATGAAATTTGCAGGTAAATGGGTAGAACTAGAAACTGTTACATTAAGTGAAGTAACACAGATTCAAAGAAACAAGTAACTTATGTTCTCACTCATTTGTGGATCTTAGTTCCAAACCCCTACATGTGAATATATATCCTGATATAAGTGCAGGAGCCAGGAAATTGGAAATGAACCATGGAATAAAAAGGAAGAAAGAGCTCAAGAGAGGGAGATAGTAAGAGACAGGTGTTATTAAGGGAGAAACAGGGGAAAGGCAGAAGTACTTTAACTAGGGAGAGAGTAGGGGAGGGTTATATGGGGGAGTGTGAGGTAATGCTCAAATGATATAAAAAAGCAGAGAGAAATGTATCAGTTCAAAGTCCTAGTGAAAAAATACACAAACAGTAATATACTAGTACATGTGCATAGCTAAAGGCTGTATTTTTTAGAAAAGCCTGAGTTAAGGGTGGCATATACTTGTGATCCTAGAACCCAAGAGGTCTAGGAAGGTGGACCAGAAGTTCAAGGTTCAAGGCCTTCTAGAGCTGCATGAAAACCCATCTTTAAAAAATGAACTATATACAATAATTCAATAGCTTATACACTTACCAAATAATCAATTCATGAAACTTTTTAATAAAATTTTTAATAGAGTCAAGTACAACAGTGCTTGCCTATAATTCTAGCATTCAGGAGGTTGACACAGGAAGATGCCAACTCGAGATCAGCCTGGGATGTATAGTGACACTTTTTTTTGAAGTTTAAAAAAATATAAATTAACAAAATAAATTAAGAAGCAGTCAAATAAACACAGATACATAGAATTTGATCATAATAAAGTTAACATTAAATCCCAATGAGATAATTTTTTTATTTTATGTGCCATGTAACTCAGATTTAAGATGATGATAACCAAAGGAGCGATTTTTTTTTCAATACATACAAGCTTTCTGGAGATGAAATCAGGTAAAAGACATAAAATGCTGAAAAGTGCTTGCCTTTCTAGTCAGAAATATAATATCTACAAATTTACCAACATAAATAGGAAACTAATACCCAAAATGGATTGCCTACAATAATGAATTTCAAGCAATGATAAATTTCCATCTCTACGAATCTGGTAAATAAATTGATAGATTTTATGAAAAAAAAAAGGTAGTTAGGGCTGGAGAGATGGCTCAGAAATTAAGAACACTGAATGTTCTTGAAGACCTGGGTTCGAATCCCAACACCCACATGGCAGCTAACAACTGTCCATAACTCTAGTCCCAGGGAATCTGACAGCCTCTTCTGATCGCTGCAGGCATTGCACAACATGGGTGCACTTACCTACATGCAGGCAATACATGCGCACACATAAAATAAAAATAATAAATAAAATATTTTAAAAAATGGTAGTGGTTGTATGAAATTATGATTTATCGTGTTGTATGATTCCATTAAATATCTGGGTTGTAATTATTAGAGCAAATACTTTACAAAGTTGTCTGCATTTTAAAATTCTAAAATATTCGTATATTCATGTCCTCTCAAAGAAGGGGGCGTGGATTGAAGAAAGCGAATTGTTGAGGGTTTCTAATTTTCTTAATAGAATTCTGTTTTCCAAATTTTATGTGATACCTACATAAGCTTTTAAAATAACAAAAGTTATTTTTTTCTTAAAAATACAAAACAATCCTTATTTTAGAATATTTCTCTCACCCTGACAGCTTTTTTAAAGACTTCAAGTACTGAACCAAGAATTGATAAACAAACAATAGTATTTTATATTTAGGCACTGAATATTTGTAACTCTGAAGGAAGTCCACTTAGCTCTTGGCCCTAAATACAGATAAATATAACACAAGGAAAACTCTTAGAACCAGTGCTGGAGAGATGGCTCAGCAGTTAAGAACACTGGCTGCTCTCACAATTGAGTCCAGGTTCAATTCCCAGAACCCATATGACAGCTAACAATGGTCTGTAGTTCCAGTTCCAGGGCAATCTGATGCCTTCTGACCTCCACAGGCATTGCACAACACAGGTGTACTTACTCATCTGCAGGCAATACACTCATGCACATAAAAAATAATAATAGTAAACAAAAATTTTAGAAATCTCTTAGAATCAACTACTGAATTATTTCCTCCAAGATGTTCTATTGTGCAGATGCAAATTTAGAATTTGGAACATGCAATACCCTTGCCAAATAACAAACTAGTGTGTACCCAGCCAGAAAGAAAATTTAGGTGTCTTCACTGCTAATCAGCTTTTCCCAAAAGGCTGAAAACTCCAGCTTTCCTGACTTTTGTTGTGCATGAATTTAGAAAAGAATTTAATCTAGTTTTTATAACATGCCAGTGTTATCTTAAAAATGGCACAAAGTTCTGGAGAGATGGTTTAATAAGTAAAGTGCTTGCCACACAAGAATAAGGACCTTAATTTAATCCCCAGAACCTGCTTCGAAAAGCCAAACATGGTGGCACTGGTTTATGATGTCAGCAATGGGGAGACAGAGACAAAACAGACTAGTCTAATTGGTGAGTTCCAAGACAAATAGGAGACTCAGAAAAACAAGGCGAATAGCACCCAAAGAAAGACACAAGAGGTTGACCTCTGCCCTCCACACACACACACACATATGTATATGCACATGCATACATATATACATGTACATGCACACACACACACACACACACACACACGCACAAGGAAATGGTATAAATTTTTTAACTAACTGCTTAGTTTCCTTGGTTATGAAGGCTATACTCAAGTGATCCACAGCTCAAATTTTCATTGTTCTCAACTATCACAATGATAATGATATCCTTCCACCAAACTATTACAACAAGCAAAGTACCATGCTAAATACTTTTTTAAACATTATCTCATTTAATTTTTCAGTTTATGTATAAACTTTTAATCTGCATTTTTCTGATGAGGAGACTAAGGTGAATGACTTAGCCATGATCCAGAGCTGTCACAACCTTCTAGGCACCTCACCAGTGTCTGAGGTTTTAAAACAAAGCACTGGTCATCACTAACTTACATCATTTTGTAGAGATAATGGAAAATTCATGACACATCCCATACTTTCCTGATAGCGGATTTAGAACTAAACATCATTCTCATAGTGTCCAGTATACTGTGGTGTGCTACTGGCTATGTTGTAATATATTTCCATGCTTCCATCAAAAAGTCTCATACATAATGTGTTGATAACCAACCTGTATAGTTCACCTAAAGGCACCACCCCCCCCATTCCATCCAGGCCAAAGGCAGCAAGTCTTCACTAAAACTCTACAGACAATGTAAGAAAAAGTGATGAGAATGTTCCAAAAGGACTGCATGGCATGTATTCAGCTATGTTCAGCACTGGCACAAAATAAACAACATAAATTTTGAGTAATCTGACTTTATTAAACTTTTCCTATAAATCTCTTTTCTTCCTTCATTTACTCTTCTTGCTGCATTCTTCTTATAAACCTCTTTATATTATTTTCATTCTCAATCACTGTTCATGTTTGTGAAAGTCTTCAGCTACACTCATCTCCATCTATCATACTGCAAGCCCTATGTACCATTCACTCACCCAATACTTCTCAGGATGTATTGCTGGTAGTAGGAAGGATGAGCAGTGTGGGAAGGTAAAAGGGGTACCACTTACAGTTCTACTAACTGAGCTGGGTCTTAGAAATACGACCCAGCAGAAGCAAAGTGCAAGTGTCATTCCTCTCTCTCCTCAAGTTTAAAAAGAGGCCTCACACAATGCAGCTCAGTGGTATATCACTTTCCTAGCATATACAAGGCTCTGGGCTCAATCTTGAGCACTGCAAACAAAGAAAAAATAATATTTGGCAAACTATCAAATGATCTATGTAAAATTACCAGGATAGGTCCTTGGCACCAAAGTGTGTGATCAGATGCACAGCAGGATTTTTCTGCTGCTCTGTAGTTGCCAAACTGCACCTACGATTGACAGATACAACAAGTGAAAATATAGGACACCAGCTTTTTTATTTCAATTTCGTGTAAACTAAGTATAAATTCTTTATGAGTATGTCCCATGTATGTTTTGGGCATACTTATCTTTAAAATCTTACATTCTCTTGTCCTTTCTGAAATTTGAATTTAACTCCATGTCTTACTTTGGCAATCCCACAAGTTACAGGTGAAGCTTGTCCAGAAGTCTACTTCTGCAACTTTCAGGCATCACTCACTACCCCTTAGAGCCGAGGAACTGTTGGAGAGAGATTTGTTGGAATGAGAAACTGCTAGGTAGACCAGCAAGGTAGCACAAGGTTAAAGTGCCTGCTGCCAAGCCTGACAACCTGAGTTCAATCATCAGGACTCACATGGTGTAAGGAGAGAGCCAACTCCTGCAAGTTGACCTCCGACCTCTACATGCACACCATAGCATAACACGCATATGCCTACACATGTGTACACACACACACACACACACACACAATATCT
Organism: Nannospalax galili; assembly: GCF_000622305.1. Classification (NCBI taxonomy): domain Eukaryota; kingdom Metazoa; phylum Chordata; class Mammalia; order Rodentia; family Spalacidae; genus Nannospalax; species Nannospalax galili. Next base: position 64,859 of record NW_008356318.1, read on the forward strand.
CTCTCCACAAATATATGTATATATATATGTGCATAAAAAATTGTTGATCTTGCCTGATCTTGTCACATGTCAGATTTAACCAGGGTTGAGCCTAGTTAGTGGCTGAAGGAGAAAAACTGACAACTTGGAGAGAGGGTAGTTTACACAACTTTTCCCAGACCAAATAAGTGTATCTTGTTTTACATTGGGATCAGTTTGTTGTGCACCTGAGTTTCTGACAAGATCTCTGGACCTATGAATTAGCATAGCTTTCATCTCATCACATAGGTCCTTGAGTTTCCAATATGTCAAACATTTCAAAGGTAGATGTAAACCAAGTGAGGGGAGTTAGCCAGTTCCTGAGAAGTAAATCTGGAGGTTTGCTTTCATTGCACTTGGAGAAATGATGAGGCTCCAGTGGGCTAAGGAATTAGCATATAAGCCTAATGTAGATGACAGTTTAAAGATCGGCTATACAGAGAACAGGGGTGATCACTTGCTGTTAACCAGAGAAATAATACACATAACTGAAGAAGGGA